>NC_083290.1:23060804-23242828 GCF_963506605.1 Zootoca vivipara
GTGTCTTTCGGAAGGGTAATGTAGAATACATTTGGACACACACACACACACACACACGTAACGTCTGTAGCCCAACTCGTGCCCCGACCCCGCTGGTGTATTCTTGGCCTCATTAGTAGTCAGGGTGATGGTCTGGAAGTATCCGGTGCCGCGCGCGAGTGAAAGAAGGGATGTCGTAGTGGCGAGGCTCGGGGGGGGGGGGAAGAGAGAGAGAGAGAGAGATGAGAGAGAGAGAGAGAGAGAGATGAGAGAGAGAGAGAGAGAGAGAGAGAGACGGGGTCGGATGCAGAGCCAGAGGAAGGGCTCATTCAGCCTCGCGGAGAGGAAGTCAGACGTGATGGGCAAAAATGATGGTGACACCCCGGGTTTTCTTTTGGCGTTGGGGGGGGGCGTTGTTGGAGCGGTTGTCAAGGGTGGGGTGGGGTGGAGGGAGGGAGGGAAGGAAGGCGGCCCTTTTTTTAGGAAAAAGGCGGGTAGGGTGCGCGCGTATAGGTGTAGTCCCAATATTTTGCGGCTGGTGGGTGGGTGGGGGACTCGTAAGCGAGCATGCGAGCAAGCTGTAAGATGGATGGCACCGAACTGTGTGTGTGTGTGGTTTGGATGTCTGTAACCAGACACTGAAGGATTTAGAGAGAGAGATAGAGAGAGAGAGAGAGAGAGAGAGAGAGAGAGAGAGAGAGAGAGAGAGAGAGAGAGAGAGAGAGAGAGAGAAGAGAGAGAAGGAAAATGAAAAGAAGGCAGACAGACAGACAGAAAGGGGCACTGTGGTCTAGTACATTGCATCTGGTCGTTGATTTGAGCCTTTTGCAAGCTGCCCTTCAAGAACCTCCCTTGAGTTATTTCTCTCTCTCCATATATATATTTATTTATCTATCTCCGCACCACCACCACCACACACCTCGGCTTCCTCCCCCTCTTTTTTTACTTCAACCACTTCATGTTGCTGTGTCTGCGACTATTCCCCCTCCCCTTCTTTTAAAAAGAGGAGAAAGTGGGAGAGAGAGACTTGGAAGGAAGGCAGGAGAAGGAGAGGACGACTTGTAGCTTAACGATGCCGGTAACTGGCTGATCCCGGAAGAAAGGTCGGGAGGAAGGAGGGACGGAAGTGGGGAAGTGGAGAAATGAGAGAGAGAGAGAGAGAGATGAGAGAGAGGAGAGAGAGAGAGAGAGAGAGAGATATGAAAAACGGAGGTGGAGACAGAAGGGAAGGGTCCCTGGTGGCGACCTGTAGAGGTGAGCAAAAGGATGGCTCCTTCCCGCCCCGCCCCTCTTTCCCCCCCCTCCTCTTTCACCAGCCCCGCTCCCCGCTTTGTAGTGTATTTGGAACGTCCGCGGCTGGCGTTAGAACGTTGACAGTGAAAGTGAGAGTGCGGGGGAGGCGGGGGGCTGCTGCGCGGCGGGGGGGGGGCGCCGGAGAGGAGGAGAGAAAGGCGAAGCGGGTGGAGAGAGCGCTCCGAAGGCAAAGTTGGACGCTCTCCTCCTCCTCCTTGGCAGCGGCCGCCTTTGCTTGCTTGTAAAACGAAAAAGCGGGTGGGAGGGTAGAAAAGAAGAGGTTGGCGGAGATTTGCGGCGGGCGCGGGCGGGGGTGTCTGTATGTGTGTGGAGGGAGAGAGACTGCCGCCGACGGGGGAGGAGAGGGGGGAAACCCGCACAATGTCTCTCAGGCTTCGGGATTTATTTATTTATTATTTTATGCCCATTTTTTTTAAAAAACCCTTCTAATCCCCCCCCCCTCTAAGAAAAACACACACCCCTGGATGCTTATTAATCTTTGCCCAATGCACACACTATTTATTTTTTAGGGTGGTGGGGGGTGGAGAGAGATTGAACAGGCAAAGGCCTCTCAATCGTGGATCGGTGGGTGGGTCCGGGGTGCTGTATAGTTAGAAAAGTCGCGGTGGAGAAATATGAGACCCGAGTGATTTCTTGCGGGGGGGGGCGGCGTTTGCAAGAAACCCTCCCTCCCTCTTTGGAAGAATTGTCCAAGGATCTATGATGGCGGGGGGGGAGAGATTTAAGAGTTAATGCGGTCTGCATTCATATCAGTTAGGTGTGTGGTTTTGTCCGCGGGGGGTGGAGGGTGTAGAGAGGAGAGAGGGAGAGTCTCCCCGCACCCCACCCCGTCCTTACCAGCCTGTTGCCAGCTCTCTCGCTCTCTCTCGCAGACTGTTGCAAGGTGATTATGTCTTCAGGTCTTTCCCCCCTCCTTCCCCTTCCTCCTAACCCCCCCTTCCCGAAATGGAGGGCTATCCGTGAGATGGGATGCGGGGTTTTCTGGAGGGGTGGGGGGTGGGCGGCTGCACCAGCTCCCTCGCTCCCTCCCTCCCCTCCGGTCTTCCACCAGACAAACCGGAGCTGGCTGTTGTTAAAACCGGCCTCGATTCTGACCCGCCACGGGCCTGATTTGGCGACGCTGCCGGGCGGGAGGAGGCTGAAATCCGGAAGATTTGGGAAATAAAATATATTGATTTTTAAATATATATATCTATATATTAAAAATAATTTTTTGAAGAAAAAAAATGATTCCCACTCTCAGTCACGCTAGCCCTTCTGCCTTGTTTCAAAATATACCGAAGAGCTCTTCAGAGGCGGGGTTAGTGCCTATTCTATGTTCCCTACCCAATCTAGGAAACCCCCAAATCCACTTATTTCTTCCCACCGAGGCACTTTCTCCTTTCCCCCTCCCCTTGCATCTTAAAATTTGCTCTGCTTTTGTTGAAGACCGGACCCTTCGCCACTTCCAAAGGGTGAGTTTCAAACGGCTTCCTCCCCCACTTCTGAGTATTTTATGGTGCTTTTTAAATAATAATAATTCCCCAATATAATTTTCCAAAGGGGATATATGCCTCTCCATCCTTGCATGCCTCTCTACCAGGCGAATAGTTTTGCTATAGAATGTTACTGTTCTCATGAACAAAATGCCCAGCCTGTATCTAATATAACTTATCTCTAGATAAACTTTTAAACAATAAATATACATTGAATGTTGTTTATTGCTGGAAAAGGGTTTGGCTTTCTTTCTTCTTCTTTTGTACCAATTGTTTGAATGCATTCCCCATTGAAACCTTGTCTTTCGACGTAGATATTCTGGTTTAGAATTTTTCTGCCCTTCTTAATTCCAGATCTCTCTCTCTCACACACACACACACACACACTTTCTTTCTAGATATTGTTTGGTGATTTTTTTATTTTATTTTTACCCTTCCCCTCCTCCCTCCCACCTCCCATTTTTGGATTGACTTTTATTTATCATTTACTGTCCCCCCCAAAAAATAAACAATATTAATCTTTATGGTGTGCAGGAATCCTTGGATTGCGCCCCTCTCTGTCCCTGAGACCCTAACTTGTGACGTTTCGTTTTTAAGTCCACGGGTTAGGCTCTTGGGAGCTGTGAGTTGTGCCACTACATCTTTCTCGAGTCTTGTGCATTAGTAAAACTTGAAAGAGGAAACTTCCTTTAAGTTCAAGTAGGTCTTTGCCATTGTCTTAGGATGGTTCCTGCCCCCTCCAAAACCAGGAGGTTTAAAACATTGACTTTGATTACTCCCCCTCCCCAAATAATATACAGTGGTAAATAATGACATTTAAATCTTGTGTATCTGTTTTCATATAAAGAGTTCTGTATGTCTGTGCCACAGTGCGGACGCAGCCTGAAGGTTTCCATGTGCAAGTTTATGTGTGCAAGTTATAGGAACGGATGTGACTTTGCTAATCCAGGTGTGAGCATCTGTATAGATGTCAGTAACTGTAGAGATCAGGGACCTATATATATTGTACCCAGTAGAACTCTGTTTATCTAGCCTTCTTGTCCTTTGAACCTTCAAATATGATATATTTTGACATTTTTGACAAGACTCTGGATTGCATTATGCCCCCAGTCTTTGCACTTCTGTACTTTCAGTTTTCTACATGATGTCCGGATATCAGGATTTCTAATGCCTTTCTACAAATAAATACCTGTGATGAATCTGAATGTGTAGGGGTGATAACGGCTTGCTGATGGGCCTGTCAATAAAAGCATCTATTTCCCCCCTCCCCACTTTATTGAGAGCAGCACACAGTACCCTCAGAGCGTAACAGAAACAGCTCAGTATGTTGGTGCCTGACCTCAGTCTATCTCTCAGCTGAAACCCCAGAATCCCACCCACTTCTAAGTTTAAAACTCAACAATATCTCTCATACAAATGTCCTCTGGAGATGCATTGTAAAGAAAGGACTGTTAGTTTTTTAATCTATATGTTTGTCTTTTCCCCCCATTTCAACATTATATTCAAGATAAACAATATGACTCATGGTAGCAAACAGCTGTTCTTTCCTGGTTGTGATGTTCCCCATTCCCCTGCCTTAACATCCAAATCAATCGTGACTTATTTTCATTTTATTTTCTTGGTGACAGGTTGAATTGACAAAGTGCTTTAAAAAGAAAGAAAGAAACTAATACGGTGTGTGTGTGTGTGTGTGTGAGAGAGAGAGAGAGAGAGAGAGAGAGAGAGAGAGAGAGAGAGAGAGAGAGAGAGAGAGAGACCAGTATTTAGTATGCCCGTGGTTGCATTTTTTAAATGCTTCCTTTGGTAGGCAATTTATAATTAGGTTACTACTGCCTGGTGATGGTCCTTTTAGAATTAGCTTAATGAACAATGCAGCAAATAGAGTCATTGAAAGTGAGAGGATCTAATGCTAAAGATGTGATCCTATGAATAACTAGTCCAATTGAACTAAATTGGTGCTGCTCTTGAGACAACATGTAAGATTCTGATCCGATGCTTGGTTACTTGAACACAATTCCTACTGCACGCAGTGGGACTTGCTTCTGCACAAAGGTGCATAGCATTGACTATATACTTGTCTGATATGTCAAGCCATGTAAGTGGGTAAACTATTTACAATGAACAATAATGTTTATTAATTCCACTTCTTTGGTGCCTTCCAAAAATTAAAGGCAAAAACCTTTTGCGGCTAAATTCTGAATGACATCCTTCCTTCGCTGCGTAATGCAACTAAGTATCTTTTCAGTAACATCAGGATTCCTATGTTAACCTCACCTGATGTTGTTTTGTCATTACCATCCTGCTGTTTTTTGATTCAGCACAAAAATACCCTAAAGTCTTCCAAACCTTTCACTTCACACCTATGATTTATGAGGGAAAATATGTTCTGTTTTGCTGGTCTAGAATAATATGTTAAAGCAGATTTTAAACCGTTCATGGCTTTTTTAAATAAAAAAACAGTGAAGAGACTGGGTTTTTTGTGATGTTTCAGCAATAAATTGTTTTAACATTTTTGTGTCCAACATTTATCGTGAATCGCCTCGGCACAGGTAGCTTAATACTTGAATGGGAGCTTTAAAATGAAAATAAATAAAATGAGATTAGATATTTCTCTTTTTGTTCAGCAATGCCAACCTTCTGCTAGTCCCCACCCCTTCTCCCGGCTCCCAAATCAAATTGTGGAGAATAATATGGTCTAGCAGCCTGATTGTGTGTATAGGTGCTATGGAAATAATCGCCTTCCCTACCTCCCATCCCTTAGGGATAGTGGTAGATTTGTCAATGCACTCAGATGATTGCTGGGTAATAGATTCCATAGGGAAACAAGGTGTAAGGCACCAATGCATGAGAATGCAGTCTTCCTCTCTCTCCTCCTCCTCCTGTAGCACAGACAGGTTCTCCCTCCCCTCTCCCCCCTCCCCCCCCAAAGCACATCACTGAAGTTCAGTGAAATGAATAACATAATTGGGAGTTGGTTCAATCACTACCAGTCTAGACTAGCCCAGACACATCAATTAGAGGGGGCTGTCTTTTTTTTTTTTTAAGGGAAAGCGCACTCAAAACAAGAAGGCCCTTATGGATACTGATCTCGCTCTTTTTCTCAAAGTGCAAAATCTTAACTCGGGGGGGGGGGAAGCAAGAGAGATGTTTGGGAGTAATTTAGGATAGCAGGAACTTTGAGAGAAAGGAGCTATAATAGCAGCAATCAAATGCACTTTTTCTCTCTCTTCTGCCCCCCTTCCATATATCTTCCACATTCCCCCCCCCCAATCATGTGAGGAAACCTATAAGCTCAATGGGGTTTCTCGGTTAGCCTGGCGTTTGTGTCATCTAAGAGGTAAAGGTGGTCTTGGAATGGAATTGCATTATAAATGTATCCAGTTGGAAGAATTTCTGAGTAATCAAACAGGAATCCATGTGAATAATCAGAAGCAGGTTTCCTTTTGCTCCTTCTAACAAATCATTCTTCCTTTCCTCTAAACAGCCCTTCCCCCTTCTTTTCCTTTCCTCTCTCAGCCATGCATTATATTACTAAGTTCTGATAGGTAAATGTTTTATTTTAAGAGAATCGAGAACGACACTTGGACTATTCTCAAATTTCTCAGTATGTCATTAACAGGTCTGTGTGTCGTGCTAGGGAGAATCACTTAATTTTGAAGGGAAACCACAGGGGGGGGAAGTCAATAATCAAGTTTGACTTCATTTATTATTATTATTATTATTATTATTATTATTATTATTATTATTATTATGCTACAGTACATTCTTTTGTTAAATAGGATGACAAACCAACAGCAGAAGTCCTTAACTAGTATGAATTGCAGTATGCCAGATCTGAATGCAAGCTACCCTAACATGTTCACATCTTTCAGATCTAACACTATTAGGTTTCCACTTTTGCATATGCTATCTTTTTATATATATATAAAAAACCAGAACCTTTTGCATGAGTTAAAATCGGAAGGATTCTTATTACAATTCATTATTATTATTATAATTGTGAGCAGGGAGTCTCTTTATAGTTCAGGAGTCCTTCCTTCTCCATGTCAGAATGTCCTGGCCTATTCTTTCAAAGTTCTTTGTTCCTCTTGCATTTCAAGAGCTTTTGAATGCAGGTGGTAGGCTGGTAGCTCAGCCCTTGGAAGCTAAAATGGAGTCCAGTCCCTCTACCTTTCCCCCCTTCCTAATTCCTTCCAGGGCCTTTTAAGTGTTTTCTTGGGCCCGTTACCAATTAGATGGCTGACATGCAATTAAAGGGCTGGTGCTGATGAGATGATTGATTTGTTCCTAATTGATTTCTAATTTCAAGCTCCTTTCACTTTATAAATCCTTTACCAGCAACAGAAGAGAACAAAACGACAGCTCTGATAGGGGTCCATTCGGGCTTGCTTGTTTGTATCACGGGGCCACATTAAATACAAATAAAAACCAGCCATTGCTGAGATTTTGAATTCGCCGTTTGAATGCAGTTCTTTGTCTCGCCTTTTAAGATTGTTCGCGTTCCATTTTCCTAATAGCTCACATCTAGACACCCTTCTAGAATATGCAGAGAGTCACATACATATTGTTCCCCACCCCAATAATTTTGTGTGTGTGAGTAGTGGAGGTAGGAGCTTTCCTTAAATTGTTGCTATCCCCTTGCGGTCCTGGAATTGAGCTTCTGGCCCCGTCTCACAAAGGCTACAAAATGCTAAAATGAGACAGACAGAGCGAGAGAGCGCACAACTATTCTCTTACACCTTTTTCTAAATGGCAATGTCCACAAGGCTCGCAAAAGGAGCCCCGTGTTAACAGTTCAGCTTTTCTGAGTTGGTCTTTCTCTTCCCTCCCACCCCATCCCCACCCAATAGCTCGAAACGGCAGGGGGGGGGGCCTCCTAGGTCCTTTACTCTAGAGAACACACACATTGTTTCAATAATCCAGGCAATAAATGCTAATTAGTAATGCTCAAGGACCCTATCAGTCAAAGTAATTATCATAATTTACCTCTTTCTTGTTAAATGCATTCCTTGCTAATTTACATTTCTAGAGAAACTAAAGGACTGTTGCATCTTCCTCACTAAGGGCTTGGTCACTTATTGGGGTTCCCCACCTCTTTTGTACTCGTAACAACCTTTACACCCAGATCTCTTAACTGTAGCAGTTTTCCTTTTCTCCATGTGATATTTGATTTTTTTTTTCATTTTGATTTTTTTTTTATAAAGAAACCTCCTTTTCCCCCTCTCTGTGCTGCCCTCCTCCCCTCCAAAAGAAACTCTTGCTGGGAAGAACAAAGGATGACACTCACTCTAAAGGCATCATTAAGACTGAGCAGCAACATCAGATGAAGTGTGTGATATGACAACATATCTCACTCCACAAAAGTAGAGATAATTATATAATTCATTTGTATTCAGAGCTAATTAGCACAATGGTCTTTTGTACATATATCTATAGGGCCCCCTCCATCCTTCAGAAGCAATGAGAGAAATAATGGAGCCCATAAAACCAAAAGCTATAAGCTGTGGTTTCTCAAATGAACACACACACACACACACACACACACACACACACACACACACACACAACATCTCCCCATGCATTCATTTCCAGCTGAGATCACCCCATTTGTTATGAGGATCTGTGTGGTTATCAATTAGGCCTCCTTCGCGATGGGCTTGTCTTCCTCCACAAAGTGATAACCTATTTGCAAACCTATACATTTATGCACCTGATACGCACCCTGAAGACAGGAAGTTCCCAAATCAAATCAGTGGTGGTGATAGACAAAACCTGGATTAAGAAAATCAGGTCTGCAACAATTGATCTCCTTCTTTCTCTTTTTGCTTTTTTTATTGAAGGATTCATTATTAGGCATGGATTTGTTAATGTGCAGATGATTCAAAAACTGAATTGCTCTGATTTAGAGTTTGTGCACGTACCCTGGAGTTTTGCTTCTGATCTTTGGACATGGTTCATCTCTCCCTCATTCCTTCCCCCCCACCCGCCCCTCTCCCCACACTCATTTTTGGATATTTTTTTTTAAAAAAAATGTCTGTCAACTTATTGGAACAACCTGGGACACCTCAAGCCCCTTCCTTCTTGCATATTTTAATTTTGGGATCCAATTATAGTGCCAGATTAGCTCCTCATTGTCATGGATGTGATTCAGGAGAAGCTGTCCTCTGAAACATCCCTTGAAGTTGCTGGTGATTGTCAAGGGGAGTAAACAGGGTCAGAACAGGACTTGCTGTTATAAGGGGGAAGTTCTCTTTCTCCTCCAAGGACATGGGTCTTTAAGCAGGCGCCACGGTCTATGCATCACAGACGGGGAGACAATGGGGGCAGTCTGTCTTTCGTTTGGCAAGTGAGCAGACACCATCACAAAGATGCACCTGCAAGGCGAGGATGCTGTTGTTTAAAAGCGTCTTTCCTTTTCTGCAGCGACTAACAATGTCGGCACACATGGTTTGAGATATATGCAATTATACAGCAAGGCCCATCAAGTACATTCATGTACAGATATATGTATTACCTATGCTGACTCATCCCTGATGATATACCACTGGTGACTCACTCAGACATTGAATTCGGCATTGTGGGGAATGGGGACACCCAGTAATTTTCCTGCACTTGTGGATATTCTGCCTTATTAGAAAGTCCTCTCATGTTGTTCAGAGGTTGCTAACCCAAATTTGCAGTGTCTCCCCCAGGCAATGTGCAACAATTCTGGATAGGCTTGGCTGCAGATTATCCAAACAATTTGACACATCCCTCTTGGCTATTGGGAGAAATGATACTGTATTTGTCTCTTGGCAGCCATTGACTAACCAGTTTTTGCTTCATGTGGGCTTGTGAGGCACCTAAGCCTGATTAAACCTGGCTAGGCTAGGGGCTGTGCAAATAGCCTTTAATAATCTTTAAAGTTTCAATAATTGGTATGCAGAAAAAATGGTTGTGGAGAACTTTCCAGAAAAACAGAGATGATGCCAGCTGATTTGTTACAGCTCATAGGTAACAGCCTATGGTAGGACAGAGAATCAAAATACAGGGTGCAGGGGCTCATCTGAAAAATAAAAGAAGGATGCTTGCATGACCCAGATGATCAATATGAATGGCTTGTATATACCTCTTTGTTTCTGTGAACTGATGGCTGGCCAATCACTCTCAATCTGTCCTCTGCAATTGTGTGCACACAGAGATATGGCTGGTGTTTTTCTGAAAGACCTGGGGAAAACAAGCAAAATATGTGAATGGATAGAATGTCTACGTATTTACGTAGAATTTCATAGACTTGGAGCTAGTTGTGTATGAGAAACAAAGATAGGAAGGAGCTCCAGGTAGCTAATGGGTGGACAGCAAACTTGTTTTCTCCTGTTCCAGAGGCTCGGACTTGAACCGATGGATTCACATTTATTATTATTATTATTATTATTATTATTATTATTATTATTATTATTAAAGCTGCAAGAAAGGAGATTCCGACTAAACATCAAGAAGAACTTTCTGGAAGGGAGAGCTATTTGATTGTGCAACAGCATCCCATGAGAGGTGGTGGACTCTCCTTCCATGGAGGTTTTTAAGCAGAGGTTGGATGGCCATCTGTCATGTGTGATCTTGTTGAGATTTCAGCTTTGCAGGGGGTTAGACTAGATGACCCCTAGGACCCCTTCCGACTGCACAATTCCATGATTCTATGAAACCATCAAGAGCACCATCGTCCAGAAAGGCTGACTTCAAAACTCGTTGGCCAACATGATGTTCGGCTAATAAATTCCAGAGGATTATCATTAGCTGTTGAACAAAGGGTTTGGGCCGTTCATAAATGTGGGAAGGAATGTCCATTAAATGCAGATTACACAAAAGGAGAGGAAAAGAGAATGTGGCTCATACTTGACGGTCTTGCAAGGTGTTGCAGAGAAAATGCAGGTGGTTATATGAATATGCCGAAGGAGAGAAACCAATTCTCTCTCTTTCTGAATCAAATGGTGGTCAAGGATAGGGGAGTCTTTATATAGAAATTCAAGCAATGATACATTGCTTTTTTACATCTTAAAAATAGTCTTTGTGATGCTCATGGCGAGACACCTGTTACTTGCTATAGTCTGGTGCATTTGACTATATGGCCCTTTGTTCTGCAGAAACATCCACCCAGGGTGACTTGTATGCTATACAAAGAACTCCAGCATATGAAACCTACACCTCCCCCTTCCCCCATTTTGACAAAATGAACAATTGTTACACATGATTTCAATTGGCGAGTTTCCTTTCCTTTCCTTTTTTTCCTTTCCTTTTAATGGTGGTTGGGGATTGTGGTAGACACTCCAGCGGTACCTCGGGTTAAGAACTTAATTTGTTCTGGAGGTCTGTTCTTAACCTGAAACTGTTCTTAACCTGAGGTATACCACTTTAGCTGATGGGGCCTCCCGCTGCCGCTATGCGATTTCTGTTCTCATCCTGAAGCAAAGTTCTTAACCCGAGGTACTAGTTCTGGGTTAGCAGAGTCTGTAACCTGAAGAGTCTGTAAGCTGAAGTGTCTGTAACCTGAAGCGCCTGTAACCCGAGGTACCACTGTATTATGCATTTGGATGTTTCCAATTATGTTCTGCAACCAAAGGTAGCTTCTAGATTATGATGATGATGATATCCCCCCCCCCTTCCTGGATGAAGAATTTCTTGTTGTAGTAAAAGCCCATCACAACAAGCAGCACATTTGGACTCTCTAGAGTTCAACATCTTAGACAGTGTTCTCTGGAAGTATTAGTCCCAAAGGTAAACCCCAACATAACAGCCAAATCAGTGGCTGCTGTCTGCGTTACCACCTTATCAAGCGAAACTGATCGGAAGCTAGATGGCCGTAAGGGGTGCAGCCATTTCCATACTTGCAAAGAGGTTTGTCTGCGTTACCACCTTATCATTCATTGTCTGTAATGAATGCAGAGTGAAATGAAAGGTTCTACCAGACCCCTATTTATGGGAGGGCAGCCAGGGGATGCTTTAAGAAGGCTGGAATTTGGGAGCTGCCAGAGAATGCTCTGCCAAATTTCCCGCTTTTCCCTTTGCATTCTTTTGTTTTGCAGGGGGTGCCAAGCTCCTTTCAAAAGACAAACCACCCCTTGAGGAAAAAAATAGAATTTTGCACCAGACAGTACTCGGTGCCATCGCTCCCCCAGCCTTGGTGTGCGTTTTGCCAAAAGAAGGAATTGGAGAGGGGGAAGGAGAGCAGTAGATTACATTGTCCATTGGCTCCTTTGAAAGTGGCAACTCTCATTCTGAAGGAGGCAATCTGTGCTTTCCTTTCTTTTGGCAAGCCACTTGCCAAGAGAGGAGAGACTGTGCCAGGCATTTCCTCTTTTTAAAGGGGCAGCTGCCACATTAAAATGAGGTGGACATGGATGCCACCATCCCTGTGTACTCCCAAAAGATTTCCCAAAGGGGGCTCCCCATTTTTTAACCTCTGTGTCTTCTCTGATGTTGCCTGTGGTTTAACTCTCACTAAAAATGCACACCAGTCAAAACCTTTATTTCACCGGTAAAGGTAAAGGGACCCCTGACCATTAGGTCCAGTCGTGACTGACTCTGGGGTTGCGCGCTCATCTCGCATTATTGGCCGAGGGAGACTTTACCTGTAGCCAAAGTTTGTTGAAAGAGAAAGATCTGCGAATTTCATTCATCACTGACAATTCAGTGATGTGCAAAAGCATCCCCCTCGTGATGAGTTCTCTAGTTTTATTGCTTCCCTTGAAAATTTTCAGATGTTTGGCCCCAGGATCTTCAAAATCTACTTCCTAGATCACTTTCAGCCAAATTGCCATAGCTACTTCTGCTTGGTTGTTCTGGCAAGGTATTCAAAGGATGGAAGCAGCTAATTGCCAAGAAACTGACTTCTGGGAGCCTTAAATATATATTTTACATTTTGCTTTAGGTGGAACTGGGGTGGAGAACTGCACCCCACCAAAGCATGTAAAAGCCATTAAAAGGGGGTTGGGTTATTGGGGTGTGTGCTGTGTGGAGCTGGCCCTCTGCCATTTAGGACAGCCGCCTTAGGGACTGCTTTGAGAAGGATACAGAGGAGAATGACTTAGTTAAAGTTTCAGGAGGTCAATGGTAGGACTTATGGGTTTCATTAATAGTCCACCCTAGGGATGGACAAAACTGTTCTTGTTTCTCTCACTTTCTCCTTTTCCAGTAGTAAGTTCAGTTTGTCCCATTTCAGCATCAGCTTTAGAATGTTTTTGTTTTTTTTAACAAAACAAAACTCTGCAGGAATAATGATCAGCCTTTTTATTTGCATTCCTCTTAATAGGCTCATTTTTGCAAGCACATATTGCAGAAATGTGCTTTTGTACATTATGTTTACTAATACACACCATTTTATGCACACTTTCCTGAAATAAATTCTTCTAGTACTGCCTTGCACATGGCTTTTGCCTGGAGTACTGCAAAATATGGACGAGTCAAGATTTCAAAAGATAACTGCATTTGGGTTTGTGTATTGGTCTGGGAAATGCTGATTAGGTAGGTTTACATTAAAATGTGAACTGAGCTAATTTCTTCCCCACTCTACCTGTTCCCCATCATTCAAGTACCATACCGATATAACACTCCTAATAGTTGTTTTCTGAACCCCATTCAACCATGCTTACTTTGTCATTGAAAGCCCTAAGTGGTCTTGGACCCAAATAGTAGCTGAATAGGGCCTCCTCCTGTATCAACCTACCTATGCTTTAAGATCAGCGGTGGAGGCAAAGTAGGTGGTTCTCATGCAGGATGACATACATGGAGGGAGTGGAGGTACAGAGAAGGGCCTTTTCAGTGGTGACTCCTCACATGTGGAACTCCCTCTTATTGAAGTGAAATTGATCCCATTTCTTGATAGTTTTATGCAGCTGGGTCAGATGCACTTTTTAGGGGCAGACCTTTGGAGGAGGGGTGACTTGATAAAAATGGATTAGCTGCTGCTTCTAAATGACTGTTTAGTGAATAGCTATGAGTTGTGTTCTGTGTTTTATGGATTTTACAGGTTCCTTCTATCTTATTTGATTCTACTGCAAACCATGTCATGGCTTGTGCAAAGAAGGAATATAAATCATCTTTAAAAACTATCACCATCATTTTCCTCCTGTTCCTAGAAAAATAATTTTTCTTGATTTGCTCCCAAAGTCACATCCCTACAGGTAGTTCAGTTTTATCCATTCTTCCCCGAGGAACTCCGACCCTAACCCAGGCAGACAGTCCCCCATCCAGGCTCATCCAGGGCCAAACCATTCTAGCTTTAGCAGTGGAATTGCATTGTATTCCATCCTTCTGGGCATCACCTGAGCCAGGAGCCTTCTGGCAGACATTTGAGGCTAATATGATAATGTGAATTCTGGGCAGCATCAACTGACTGAAATGGATACAGCTATCTGGGCTTTTTATACGAGAAGCACCTGCAGGTTTAAGAGCAGAGCAGAAACCAACCCCTTGCCCAGCAAGCTCAGCATTCAATAAATATTCCCAGTTTAAAACAGTTGCAAAGAGAAATGCCATTCGACAGCATTTGAATATGAGACCCATTTGTCAGGGATTCTTTAGCTGTGATTCCTGCATTGCAGGGGGTTGGCCCATAGCTGCCAAGTTTTCCCTTTTCTCGCGAGGAAGCCTATTCAGCATAAGGGAAAATCCCTTAAAAAAAGGGATAACTTGGCAGCTATGGGTTGGCCTTGGAGTCCCTTCCAAAATCTGCAATTCACAATTCTATGAATTCTTTGGGGTGCTGGTGTTCTGGGGGATTCAAGGCTGTTTCAAGGATCCACAGGGAATCTCTTCTGTGGAAGAGCCATTGAAATGAATGGAGCAGGATGACACCACGCTAGATTGCGCCCTTGGGTGTTAGTTCTCATTTTCATGTCAGAGGAAACTGCGCTGTGTACCTGCATTGCAAGCTCTGTATGTCACACGGCCTGGCTGTTCAGATGCCCTTAAACAATGATCAGTGAGTGAAATCACCTGGGACAAATCTAGCAACACAGGAACATATGCAGCTGCCTTCTACAGAATCAGACTATTAGTTCACCTACCTCAGTAATGTCTACTTTGACTGACAGTGGCTCTCTGGGATTTCAGACACTGGTGTCTCCCAGCCTAATCTGGAAGTGCCAGGGATTGAACCTGCAACCTTCTACCACAGACCTAGCAGCCTTCCTTGAAAGTTAGCTCTTTTTTGATCTAGCTCTCTGAAAATTGTTCCTTTGCCCCCACTCCTAACTCCCCCCCCCCATTACCAGCCTGATCCTTATTCCTAAGAATCCCAGACCCTCCTTCAACTCCCAGCCAGTTTATTCAACACCATCAATAGAATCAAGTGGTAAAACTTGTGTGTCTGAAGGCTCCCTCTTGGGACAAAATCTCCTTAGATGTGTAGAGTGGGGTATTGGTGCATTCTTTGCAAAGCTTAAAGTGGTGTATTCTAGGGAAAGGTTTTGCAATTTCATTTTGCTTGTTACTATGTGCATACAAATAACTTTGGGAGGCAGTGGGATGGTTTTTAAACTCTTGAGTCAGCTCTCTATCCTGGCCTTGGGCAGCCAAAGGAAAATGTGGGGTCAGCATGCAGCTTGCCCTCTTTTCACTTTTCCTATCTCTTTAAGTCCAGGAAGGGGAAGAAGTGGTGACCTGCTGATTCTCCCCTATTTGCAATGGGGTGAAATAATCCCTGCCAATGGTGGCTGATGCTCCTAGGGACTGGTAGGGTGGAAGGCAGGGAGGTCAACAGAAGGTGGCGCCAGAGCCAATGACAAAGGGAACCAAAATTCTAGATTTATCCGCATCCTCCACCCCGTTGACACCTACAAGGGGACAACACTGAGGCTAAAGAGGAGGCAGCTGACAGGTAGGAGCTAGCTGAGGGCAGACCAAGGTTAGTAGCACTGTGCCCCATTTGTCCTAATGGACCAGTTTCCACTGACTCCCTGACCATTTGTGTTAACTGATGGCAATGATGGCAAATGCAGCCATACCCAGAGGACTTCCTCCTTTGGGGACGTTTTCACAGCTTGGATCCATTCAGTTCTACAGTGTCCCTTGTCCACCAATGATGTTATTTACATGCCATGTCTCCACCATAAATCTGGGACCACGATCAGCATAAATATTAGCAAAGCATATAGCAATGTGAGGGAGATCAATTTGCTACAAAAAGCTATCAGTACCTTCCAGTATGACAAAATCAACAATTCAATCAGCGCAGGGTAAGTTGCAATAAACTAAGTCTAGACTTCATGCACTAGCAAGCACAGAGGTAAATCTGAACCAATAAATGAATGAAAAGAGTGGTAATCCAGTCTACTAGTTCTAGCCACTTCTATCCTGGGTGTGTATTTAAAGTTCAGAGGGGGCAGGGCCTTCATGCCAGGATAGGTATTTCACCACAGGCTCCTTTGTCTCCTTTCTAGAGAAGCTCAGCAGCAACCAAAGGGGAAGTGGCAGGATGTGGTGGTGATGGCAAGTTTCCTTCCATGGCTTTCCAGGGATTCCATTTTCTGGTGCTGGTCCTACTATACTCTGAGCAGCCTGGCATAGATGCTATTCAGAGCAGTTGCTTCTCCCCAATATTCTTCATCACATGCCTGGGATAAGAGTGAGCCAATTTGCTTTCAGGGCCGTCTTAAGCATATCTGGCGCCCTGGCGCTGTGGTACAAACTATCCCTTCGGCGCCCCCCCCCCCGTTTCCGAGCGCGGCTGTTTGGCGGGTGCCACACTGCTTTGGCGGGCACTGCAGTGCGGCGCCACCCTGGCAGCCCGGCGCCACCCTGGCGCATTGCGCCACCCAGCCTTGCCTTAGGGCTTCTCCTTAGTCTCAGTGTTGCTCCGGGTAGAACTCAGCAAGGGAGGTGGATGAGACATTAACTTTGGCTCCAGCGACTATTTGGATGCCCTACTTTCCACTCTATGGGTCCCAAAGGGCATCAGCCACCACTGCCACAGGTATCAAGGCCTTTACTGTTGGTTGGTAATGAAGGCCATTCAGGCACCAACACCTTTCTGGCACACCTTCTTGCTCTTGGTTGGCTGATCTAAGGCAGCTTGATATTTTTTGCTGAAAGAATAAGCATTTCATTTCCTTTTTAAAATTTTGCACATATCTTCTTCTGGTGCTAGATTGCAGGCTCTGCTCCTGGTCTGTTTCTCCCTCCAGTTTTCCATGTTTGCTACCTGTCCCCAGACAGCCTTCTGCCTATCTTGCTGACCTGATCCTCTCTGCCTTTAATCCCCATTTCTTGGTCTTCCTGAATTCTTGGTTCTAGACCAAGCATCCCCAAACCATGGCCCTCCAGATGTTTTGGCCTACAACTCCCATGATCCCTAGGTAACAGGACCAATGGTCAGGGAAGATGGGAATTGTAGTCCAAAGCATCTGGGGGGCCGAAGTTTGGGGGATGCCTGTTCTAGACTGACAAACCTGTTTCCCTGGTCATCACAAGAGACTTCACTGCCTTGCTGGAGTTCCAGCTTTGTCCTCTTCCAGTTCTCTGCATGCTTGTGTCTTCCAGCCTTGTTCTTAGGTCCACTGTCTGTTTGGTGTTAACCCTGTCTGGTGACTGTGAGTTAAGACTTCTGCAGATGTTCCCTGTCAGTTTCATGGTATTTCTAACACTGAGCGTGCAACTTAATTTTACCGAAAGTGGAGCCAGAGATGAAATTTGGTGCACCTCCAAGGTCATCGGAGCCAACTCCAAGGGGCCAATGTCCCTTCACCCCTCCTATAAAATATTTGAGGAGGCAAGGGCCAAAGTTGATGGGCATTGCCATTCAAATGGTGTGTGCATGCCACATCTTGTGATTGATTATGCAGGGTGGAGCTTACCTGGCCCCCAATATTTCATTCAAGTTGGCATCCCGATCCAATGAAGAATCATTGCTTTTTCTCATAGACATCTAGCTGACCATTGTAGGAACAGAATGCTGGACTAGATAGGTCTTGGTCTGGTTAAGCATGTCTCTTCTTATGTTCTTTTTGTTGTTGTTGCACCTAAAAAAATCTGGATGATCTGAAGAACATGGACTGATATGCTTCTTAACTTGAGTTGTGTTACCTTCTTTGCCCCAGCCAGTTCTGTGGCTTAGATAAGGTTCTGGATTTCTGTATTTTAGAATTTCTGTTTTGTTGGAAGCCGCCCAGAGTGGCTGGGGGAACCCGCCCAGAGTGGCTGGGGGTATAAATAATAAATTATTATTATTATTATTATTATTATTATTATTATTATCATGTCTCAAGGTAACCTCACCCAACCTGATGCCTTCCAGATGTTGTTGGATTACAACTCCCACCACCCCTGACCATTGGCCATGCTGAAGGGAATTGGAAGTCAACAACATCTGGAGGGCTTCCAGGCTGAGGAAGGCTATCTAAAGCTTTCTTCTGAGACATTTAATGTACTTTTCAAATGTGTGTGTATATGTCGCTAGAGACACAATAAGAGCTTTGCAAGTCAGATTAAAACTCCACCTAGTCCAGCATTTGGTTTTCTACAGTGGTCAACTTGGTGCTCCTTGGAAATCCTCCCAGCAACTACTATGCAGTGGCATTCAGTCTCTGAAGATGGAAAGATTCATTGGAAGGAACATCCCAGGTAGCCATCATGGTCAATGGGTAGACCAAGCTTTCTTTCATGGATGTGTTGGATCCTGAATTTGTTCACCTGTCAGACAAATGTCATTTCTCCATAGTTCTTCCCATGGCTGTCTAGTGTTACAGACAGAAAACACATGAGAGAGTCTATGTGGACTTTTGTTCTGACACAGCACAATGATTGTGACATTCTATGTAACAGAACTGAGGCCAGCAAAACAAGTTGAAGCACCTGATGCAGTAGTGCCACGGAGGCTAAGCTGATGTGAGCTTATCTATGTTCACCTAGCAGAGATTTCTGGTTGTCCCAGTTAAGCTGCTAAGGGGCTTCGTTTAGATGATCAAAAGTCCTCCATCTGGAGTGGTCTCATAGATGCAGCCTATGAGGAAAGGGGTTAGAGCAGAAATGGATGAAGCAATGGGGGGGGGAGAAGTCACTCTGCAAGTAATCAGCTAAAACAGGGTTTCCCAAACTTGGGTCTCCAGCTGTTGTTGGGCTACAAATCCCATCATCCCTAGCTAGCAGGGCCAGTGGTCAGGGATGATGGGAATTGTAGTCCAGATTGTAGTTGGAGGCCCAAGTTTGGGAAACCCAGAGTTAAAACCTATGACAAAAGTCATCTGACCCTTTCCTGGGAATCCCCTGGTTTGGATGAAAGAGAGAGAATGGTGTGGTAGGGGAAGAGGAAGAGGAAGAGGAAAGCAGGTGGCTGTTGATGCTGACCCTTTGGTCCTGCCAATCACCAGCGTAAGGCTCCCAAAACAGTCTTGTTGTTCCTGCAACAGTGATGACTGGTACCCATTGTGTCTGGTAGGGTGGAAGGCAGGGAGGTCAACAGTAGGTGGAGCCAGAGTCAATGATAGCCAGAATGGGAATGCTGTCCTTGATAGCAAGCAAATGTTTTTCTCCTTTTAGAGCATCTGCTCTAGCTCTGAGTCTTCTTAAAGAATCATGGGATATAAGTAGATCACATTTGAGAGGAATCATCTAATCAGTGGAGGAATTGCCTTCTCCTTCCTACTCTACAGTTCAAGCTTCCCACAAGCTAGCAGAACCTAGAATACATGCATTAGAAGCAGCCTGACTCAGAGTTGTCCCATTTAGCTTTGTACCATCTACTTTGACTGGCAGGCACTCTCCACATCTCAGGTGAAGGTTAATCCCAGACCTGAGATTCTATAGCAGGAGATGTCACAGATGAAGACTGGGACTTTCTGTATGCTAATCATGAGTTACGGCACTGAGTTCTGCTTTCACCTCCCACTACTTGGTTGGCCATTGGTCCATCTCAGCAGAGCTCTACTGATTTTAGGGATGGGTTAAAAATTGGTTAACAATTGGATTCAATTTGCATTTAATGGGGAACATACCTAATTCTCACTTTCTGAAACAACATACAAATGGAAACACAGCCATCCTTAACAATTCATGCTTCTCTGAATTTTGCACCTCTGCAACAAACAAATGTTTACACCAATGCATATACTACAGTAAAGTGTGCATATCCGTATACTGGTGAAATTACAAAAACACATAGTATTGGGGGGAAGAGGAAATGCTTTGCAAAAAAACACAAAATGTGTGCATTAGGGGAAATTGCACACTTGTCAGTGTATAGCAGAAGAAATGCTGATGAATATTCATGAGGACTTGATTTTGGGTGCCCCCCCCCCAAAAAAAACTAATGTGGAAATGTGGCATGGGGAACCAATGTATTGACAATGTAGGCTTCCTCTTGTGTGCCTTTAGGAATCTGTGTAAGCTTCCCCACATGCCATGTCATAACCCTCCCCAAACTAGGAATGGTTCACAAGCTGCGCATGGAGGCACAAGCTGCCCCAGCACCCTTGATGACTAGAGTTTGCTACCAAAACACATTTCATGTTATGATAATATTAATTGCCTGTGTGCGCAGCTTAACTCTCCTTATCTGTAAATCCTTCCCCATCCCTCTTTTCTCTTTTACTCTAAGCCCCCCCCTCCCCACCCCTCACCTTCCCCACCATCGCCACCCCTCCCCTTGCCTGTATGAGTTAATCTGCTGGCTACAATCTCAGCTTTTTCTTTCTTTCTTTCTCTCTTTCTTTCTTCTCTCTTTTCTCCCTCTTCTCTCCCCCCCCCCCCTGCGCCCCAGCCTCCCTTTAGCTTCTGGTTTCATTTTCAGATGACAAAATTCAAGGCACACAGCTCTGCTGTCTGGTTGCTATGGTAACTGCAGCCCTATTATCGTACCTTGTCATTCATCAAGAGAGAATTGTGTTTGACAGAGAGAGACTAAAATGCCTGCAGTCTGGAGTGTGTGTGTGTGTGTGTGTGTGTGTGTGTGTGTGTGTGTGTGTGTATTCTTCAAAATATGTAAAAAGAGAGAGAGAGATTTTGATGCATGTTTTACTGTATGTTTAATGTTGCTAAGTTTGATCGCCAGGTCATCACCATTTCACCTTGAACATATAGGAATTGTTTGTGCCTCTTTGCTTCACATGTTCTCAGTCTCTGCACACACACACACACACACACACACACACACACCTCGTGAAATATATGATTCATAATCCAAAGGTAATGGTATAAACAATCAGCTCCCACACACCCACTCTTGACTTAATTCGGCAAGCAGCACGGAGGAATGCTGCCTTTGTTACTTATATCTAGCATTGCTACTTATATCCAGCATTGCCTTGGACAATAATTCCTGGGTAGATAGGTACTTAGTTAATTCACCACTTTAAAGATTAATTTAATTCCTTCACACATCACATTGCACCTCTGGTCTGCCACCGCCAAAGCTGCTGGAAATGGATTGATAGAGGGACGCTGCACGAAATGAACTGACATTTTTCAGCCAATCGCCTTCGCCCCTTTCCGAATTTGGACCTGGCCCAAATTTATTGTTCCTGAAAGGCAGAAGAGAGGTAATTGCTTGTCATTGTGCAGAGCCTTTTGTGCCTCAGTCCAAATTAATTCCTGGAGTGCACAGCCTTTTAGAAACACAACAACCCCACATTTGTAACTATGTGCAGTTATCTTTTGATCATAGCATTTTCTCTAACCTCTGTTGGTTTCAGGGACATAAATGGGAGCATGGGAAGCTGCCTTAACACGGAGCCCATACCCTTGGGCCATCAAAGCTTATTCTTGTCTACACTGACTGGCAGTGGCTCTCCAGGGTTTCAGGCAGGAGACCTTTAGAGCCCTACCTGGTGATGCTGAGGAATGAACCTGGGACCTTCTGCATGCAAAGCAGATGCTCTGTGGTCCTTCCTCAAGAACTTCCTTATATCAAGTAGAACACTTGTCCTTCTAGCACAGCATCTTCTGCTTTGACCAGCCGCTGCTCTCCAAGATCTTGAGCGGAGGTCATAGTTGCCACTTGCTACTTGAGCCTCTTTTAACTGAGATTGAACCTGAGACCTTCTGCATGAGACATGAACAGTGATACTTTCTTACGTGTTGGTAGACATATGAATGAGTTGAGTCCTCTTCAGGTGTGATGAAGAGGAGCAAGGAGGCAAAAGATGCTCCTCCTGTGTTGAGGCACAGTGTTGTATCCAACGATTATTGGACTCAGAGCGGACCCATTGAGACCTCAAATTCAACAATACTGATCTGATGACAACTCAGTTGGATGCAACCCAAAATAATCTGAAACTGGGAGCTGCTATGCTGTTAAAGTCTGCCACATTATCTAGAACAGGCACCCCCAAACTGTGGCCCTCCAGATGTTTTGGCCTACAACTCCCATGATCCCTAGCTAAGAGGACCAGTGGTCAGGGATGATGGGAATTGTAGTCCAAAACATCTGGAGGGCCACAGTTTGGGGATGCCTGATCTAGAACCTGGATCACTCAGGGCACACAGAGAACCTCCACAAGTGGGACATGATTCATGCTCAAGAAGTTATGCTCCAACATGGCAGGGGCTGTGCAGATTTGGGGGGTACAGCTAAAAGCACCATCGTCCATTCTTTTTCACCATGCAGCATAATTCACAAACATAAATATCTACAGACCAATTAATGTAAGCAAAGGAAGGAGAGAGAGGTCCATGATGGCCAACAGAAAGCAAATATTCATAATCACTTCTTTGCTTTCCCTATGTTCGAAAGGGTTCTGAGCTAGAGTCTGTCCTGGCAGGGGCTGATGGGAGTGGTAGTCCGACAACATCTGGAGGCATCTTCCGCTGTTGCCACGTTCCATCACCATCCCTAAAGGGCCCCTGACCATCAGGTCCAGTCGTGTCCAACTCTGGGGCTGCGGCGCTCATTTCACTCTATAGGCCGAGGGAGCCGGCGTTTGCAGACAGCTTCCGGGTCATGTGGCCAGCATGACAAAGCTGCTTCTGGCGAACCAGAGCAGCACACGGAAACGCTGTTTACCTTCCTGCCCTATTTATCTACTTGCACTTTGACGTGCTTTCGAACTGCTAGGTTGGCAGGAGCTGGGACCGAGCAACGGGAGCTCACCCCGTTGCAGGGATTCAAACTGCCGACCTTCTGATCAGCAAGCCCTAGACTCTGTGGTTTAACCCACAGCACCACCTGGGTCCCATATCACCATCACTACCCCTGTGTTAAAATGTCTCAGCAAAAAATGTGAAACTGATTCCCTGCCTATCCCATCCTTTGTTTTCTCCTGAACCACTGAAATGTGCACAGGAAACTCTTTGAGGCAAGGACTGCCCCCCCCTCCATGTGTGTGTTGCATGTATTTCCATGTTATTCTGTGGACTGCCATACATTGTGATGGCACTAAATGTATTAAAAGCAATTTGCCAGCTTGTTTCCAACCCCGTTTTGCAATTTGGCAGCAAGCAAATTGGTAAGGGAGGGCAGGCAGTGTTTCAACCATCATTAACATTCCCGTTCCTAGAGTCACTCTCCGAGTTTAATAATCCTGCAATAGCAGGGTTAATTTCCTGTTTAACTCCAGACCTACCTTTTGATTCCTCCTCGCGCCCCCTCCTTAAAAATTCCTCCAGGCTAGTGGTTTCAGTGGATGGAGAAATGAACAGGCAGAAACAATTAAACTAGCAGATACAGTGGAAACCAATACCTCTGGCCCTTCCACAGAAATTGTAGCACAGGAATGGATTCTGTAATGTGTTTTATCTTTCAGCAGTCTGCTTTCCCCCCCTTGCAATTCTTTCAGCCCCTCCTGTGGGCTACAAGAATTCTGTCCTCCCCAAGGACCTCATAAATACACACATGCACTGAAAATATTTTCTCTGTGTATTAATATTACATGATGATCATCTCAAGAAGAGAGAGTGGGCTCTACCCCTCCCTTCTCCTCCTCAGCCCGCTTTCAGATCTTGACTGCAAAATGGCTCCTTAACAACCCTCCTCTCTCTCTCTCTCTCTCTCTCTCTCTCTCTCTCTCTCTCTCTCTCTCTCTCTCTCTCTCTCTCTCTCCTCTCTCTCTCTCTAACTTCCAGCATTCACATCTGTCTAGGGCAAAATAAGAGTTTTGAAGGCATTCTGTGACCCAGCCTAGCTTGTACTGGGGGTGGTGGGGTGGGAAGGCAGGGAGACGTATTGCAATCACTGTGCACATTGCAAGTTTTACACGGGGTGGGGGGGGGCGGCGGAAGTGAACCATTTATTGTCACCAGTTAAGAGAGCAATTGGATTTTTATTTTTTTTGGTTCGGTGTCATCGTCCGTCTGAGTCTCCATGCCATTAGACAGAATTGGCAGCCAGTATCCTGGTTATAAAAGCACTTTCACGAGGGATGGGTTTATTGAACATTGCAGAAATATTTAACTCCCTCACTGCCGGATCTATGACCCAGTGAAGTCTGTGAATTGCGGCCTGTTTTCTTTAGATTGGCTTTGAATGGAGAGTGCAATGCCTCTAAACTGCAGCATTTGGGCTCCTGCTTAAAGATATCCTGTGCATGGCTTTATAAAAAGTAACTCATCTGAATATTAGTGCTTCTCTTTGATTAACAACTTCACTTGAAAGCATTTCATAACTCTGATTTTGGAAAAGATTGGACAACTACTAGCATTTCCAAGAGTTTAGGCTTTGCCAGATAGTCACAGGGTATTAGGGAAACCGGGTGCTAGTTCAGATACATGCATGTGTTTACCACTTGTGTTTTCTATAATTGATTACTGCATATAAGATAGATGGCCCATTCGTACAACCCAGTCATCGCTTGATAATGCAGTCCTCAAATGATGAATGCACATGTGGCAACCAGGTTTAAGAATCGGAAGGAGGAATTATGGTCGAAAAACCGAGCTGTCAAGATCAAAGTACTGCACTCTGCAAAATTCACTATGAAGTATACTCTTTACAAAATCAGCTCAGGTCCTCCAGGAGCTAACTGGCAAAGAGTTTTGCAAAGTGCAAAGGGTCTGAACCGTGCAGCAGTGTGTTCTGCTTTGTTCTTCCATTACTAGCCTTTAGCCTTAGCTGCTAATGTCCAGTCCCTGGTAAGCAAATTACCAACATCATCATTCAGGGAACTATGAGTAAAGGTGGAAGTGACCTGAGGTAAGAGAGGTGAGAGAATTAAAACAAGGGAAGTTGGCAGATCAGAGTCATGCCACAAGTGATTTTTGCCTTTATTTGCAGAAACGATTACAGAGTGCTCTATTCATTTATTATTATTATTATATTTAAAAGGCCTTGCTTCAGTTTTAGGTCTGTGGAGATCCCCATTGGGGAAAAACAAACTTCCATCCATCTCCCAGGACCGAGAAATTTGACGTGACTACAGAGGGTGAATGAGAAGCAGTGCGGTGTGGGAGCCATGTGCCATTTTTATTGAATCCAGCCTGGAGTACTTTTGCACATTAAATCACCTCTTATAAAAACCCCAAATTTGTTTCAAGTGTGTCACTGTGCTGGTACCCCTTCCCAATATTACACATATAATAATGCCAGGGCCACCTCTTTTCCCCCCTTCTTTCCCACCCCAACCCCCCACTGAAGTGAAAATTTGAAGACAGCTGCTAGTAAATGTAAAACACTGCCATCTAACAACTGAAAACATCTGAATGCGGATCCTGCCTGGAAGCCTGATGGGCATTTTAAGAACTGAGCTCCACGTTTTCTCCATGTGAAGGGCCGCTAGCTCCAGGAAGAATGCTTTCCCTTCTGCTTTTTGGTCTCATTGCACACCCATGAACTTTCCGCCTCCAGCTCTGCCACCTGAAGATCTCCTCCTCTCTTTAAACAACCCAACCCATTTCCCCCTTGCTGAAGAGCTGTAGCTCAGTAGCAGAGCATCTGCCTTGTATGCAGAAGGTCCCAGGTTCAACACCCAACAGCATCTCCAGGTAGGTCTGGGAAAAACTGAAACCTTGGAGAGCCTCTGCCAGTCAGAGCAGAGAATAATGAGTGCAATGAGTCCATGGTCTGACTCAGTCCAAAGTTGCTTCCTTCCTGTGTTCCTCTTAAGCTTGGTCCTCCCTCCTAGAATAACCTGCAACCCTCCAGATGTTGGACTTCAGCCTTCATTAGCCCCAGCCGGTGTGGCCTATGGTTAAGGATAAAGGGAGTAGGGATGGGAGAATCTGTCAATTTCAGTTTCTCATTTTTCCATATTTAGGTTTCATGCTCTGTATTTCCACATCAGTATTCCACCATGTATGTCCACTGTAACTAACACAGCAGTGGAGCACAGCAGAAGCTGTGAAGGAACTAAGTTCCTCAACAGATTCCTACAGCAGGAGATACTTCCACATTTCTCCTGCCACTTGGCAATTTAGAAGTTTAAATTCAAAGCCAACACTTGAATCACCACTGTAGGCGCTTCTACAGAACCATCGTACCCTGTGGAGAATGAGAAGAAGTGAAGACATCTCCCAAACAAACAAATTGTCTTTTCCATTTTATTGTAGCTTTCTTAAAACAACAACAACAACAACAACAACAACAACAACAACAACAACAATGCTTATTGTTGTACTAATCTTATGCAAACCACTTCATGAAATCCACCTGGCTCAATGGAAATTCTTGGGCTGCTTTCAACGGGCATCCCCTTGTTGTCTCTCCCTCTCCTCCCTCTGTCCTTTCTTCCCATTTCTCACACGATTTATCTTCTGAAATTTGTTTCTCTTATGTTACTCTGTAAAATGTCATGGACACTGATGGTGCTATCCAGGGCTTTTTCCCCCCAAGTGGAACTCAAGTTCCAGCACCTCTCAGGTGGATGCCATTATATGAAAACAAAAGGAGGTGTTTGTGCTGAGTTCCGGCACCTCTTTTTCTCGAAAAATAGCACTGGGGCTATCTAAATACAGAATGCTACTCACACTCCTCGTCAACAGGCCTGTATTTCTCCAGTAAAAGGTTAGTGCAGGCATCCCCAAACTGCGGCCCTCCAGATGTTTTGGCCTACAACTCCCATGATCCCTAGCTAACAGGACCAGTGGTCAGGGATGATGGGAATTGTAGTCCAAAACATCTGGAGGGCCGAAGTTTGGGGATGCCTGGTTTAGTGTTTATGGAAAGCTGACAGGCTTGCAAAGGAGTGAGCCCTTGGTTCCAAATAGGTTCTCCTGGCTCTCTGTGACTCAGCACTCTTAGTTCTCCAGCTTTCTTGGATAGTGTGGCCAAAGTGGAAAGTGTGCCTGTCTCTCTGTCACACAATGCAAAAAGATGCCTCGATTGCAGTTTCTCCTTGGGGGTTCATCCCTAATCTGCTTCGCAGCAAATACAAGTGAATGATTGTCTAGAAATGTGCAAATGACACACACACATCACTGAAATTTTGCTGGTCTTAGCAAAGATCTTTTCATGTCCCTTGAAATTCTGCAGATGCTCTCCCCAAACTGGCACCTTCAAATTCACCTTGGATTTTGCTCAGGAAGCCTTAGCAGCAACTTCTAGAGAGGGACAGGAGCCCCTGAAGAAATTCACAAATCTGAGTGAAACTCCCTCAGGTTCCATTGAAATTCTTCATGTGTTTTTCCCGAACCTGAAATTTGGGATTTGGGACATATTTTGGCTCAGGTTGAAATTTTGTGGGGGAAATGAGCTAGAGAAGAAGTAAAGTACAAGAAGAAGCTACAGTTGCAGAACCATTTGCTGTTGCACAGCTGTTGATGAAATGTATACAATCACGGGCACAATCTGACAATCCTTGCTGAAAATGCAGAACTTAAATTAATTTCAGGGAACACAAACTTCTCCTACCTCAGTTTTTCCCCCTTGCTAAATGTATGAATAATACTGGCAATTTGAATTCAAAATTCTGCTGGTTCCTTAATCTGACCCAAGTTAATTGTTTCTGTGTTCCGCTGAAACCGATGAACAAATGTAGTCACAAGAACTTGAATCCTTCTGATTTTGTTGCGACTCAGGCCTAGTTTTACTGATGTGGTCAGTATTTGCCTTCATGCCCTACAAAGCTCTCTTGACATCACAGATCCAAATTCTGCAGACCACAGAGGTATTTATTAAGTGTAGAGAGGTCTCTAAAACAAAACAGAAAGGCAGAAAAAAATTAACTGGGCAGCAAGATTACTTCTTAGAGGAGCCTTGTATTGATTTTGAGTATCAACCAACAAATCGAATTATGTATGCAGTCTGCAGACCAGTTAAACAAAATCTTCAGAAGTAAACAGAGTTAACACTTCCGATTATTCTGATCATTGGTTATTGACTGAGAATTATGATACACATTCAGCTATCAACTTGTAAACTGCTTCTAATAGCAGCAGCCAAGAATTTTGCATATTGCCAGCCTAAGATTGGGGGGGGGGGACTCAAAGCTTTGCTTAGGTGTACCCGGGACCTTTCAGTCCAGTCAAATGCCTTAGCACTTTGTTCAACGTGCTGTAAGGTATGGGTGTATTTTCCTAGAAAGATCCAATATGCTTCCAAAGAGAAAATGTCTTCAGGTGGCCTCTACTGTTAGGGTCCTAAAGGGAGAAGATCTGTATTGGAATGTTGTGGCTGATGACCCTTATTCAGGAATTCTCCTCCATACATGATTGTGGGCAAGGTAGCAACCTCTAGTTCCTCCCCCTTCGCTGGGTTCTTGCTGCCACCACCCACCATGAGCAAATGGGAATTGTAAAGCTCTGTGAAGGATAAACTAGAGCTCCCATGATTCTTTGTGGGAAGTCAAAACAAAGTGGTATAAAAGTGCTTTAAACGCATGTGACTGAAATCAAATAGTGAGATTCTATGAGTACAGTACAGCAGGCTTCTCACTGCAGATGCTTGCTCTCCAGTGCATCAACGGCAGTGGGGCAGATTATGGGGGTGCAACAGAGCTCACCTCTGTTACCTTCTCACATGATTTTAATTGCACAAGAAGATGAATGCCTGACAAAGACTATGGACTTATTTCCAAAAGATATTGAGTTTTAAAGATTGTATGAAAGCCAGAAAGTGAAGGCTTCAGATCTTGATCTCAGAAACATGATGATACGACGCTGGAGAACAAGTTCATGCATCAACCTCCTTTCAATGCCTTGTGTGCACAGAAGCATCATATGGGTCTGTATCTCTCAGGCTAGACCTGCCCATGCAGTAGACTGAGAGGTTGTAGAATGGAGAGTTTCATTGCAGACTGCAAGGAGGGAAGAATTCATATTTCGGACTCCTTCTCATTATGACAAAACTCCTTGCAGGTAGAAAACTAGCAGAGGCAGTGGCTAGAACCTCTGCTGCTGATATGCTGGTGTGTCCAGCTTGTGGCATGCAGGATTTGTTGCATACAAGTTGCTCAATACCAATTTTAGAGCATGGCCAACATCTTATGCACACAATCTGGCCAAATTTAGGCATTAATAAGGTCATTTGCTTTCTCGCACACAGTGGTATGGAAACAACTTTCCCATAAGAATGTGTTAGGAATCCAACCTTTTCAAATCTCTGACCTCTAACCAGCTGAGATATCCACCTCCACAAGTTAGCCACCCACTGGCTTTCTCACTTTTCCAGATGTTGCAACCCTATCCCTAGCAGTTTAAACCTATCTACCTATTTCTAGAGAAAATGCAAAGGTGTATTAAAATATGTGTTGTTGTTTTTAAAAAATAATAAATAATAATATTTTAGAATTGCAAATATAACAGAAGAAAGGGGAAACACCTTCAGCTACTATTAGCAATAAAAAATATTCCACCAGTCTCGATTTAATCATAGAAATTAAATTAGCATATAAATTAGGTAGTCCGTATGTCCAAACATGCATCCAAATGAGATTAATGATTATATGCTATAAGTTCAAATGTGGAAAGGGCAGTGAGATCTTCATACCACTGAGTAGTATTTATTTATTTTCATTGCATTCATATCCCACCTTTTTTCTCTAAGGAGTTGAAGGTGGCATACATAGTTCCCCTCGACTGTTTAGTCTGCATAACAACACGGTGAGGTAGGTTAGGCTGAGAGGCAGAGACTGGCCCCAGATCACCCAGCTATCTTCATGGCTGAGTAGGGAATCTGATCCCTGGGCTACCAGGTCCTAGTCCAACACTCTAGCCACTACAACACTAGTTGTTTGTCCTTCTGGAAAAGATTATCTGCATCTCACTCGCCCACTTGATTGCAAACCCCACACATATTTCTGCAACAGAACAGTGGCCTCTATGTCCATACCCTCCAACATTTTTCTGATGAAAATAATGATGTATTATTATTTTTATTATAATATTACTATACGCCATCCATCTGACTGTGTTGCCCCAGCCATTCTTGGTGGCTTCCAACATATATTAAAACATAATAAAACATGAAACATTAAAAAAAACTTCCCTATATAGGGCTGCCTTCAGATGTTTTCTAAAGGTTGTATAGCTACTCATCTCCTTGGTTCAGGGGTCTCATAACTCCAAACCCTTATCCAAACATTTATCCAAAAAATGGGCTTGCCGATCAGAAGGTTGGTGGTTCAAATCCCCGCGACGGGGTGAGTTCCCATTGTTCGGTCCCAGCTCCTGCCAACCTCGCAGTTCAAAAGCACATCCAAAAGTGCAAGTAGATAAATAGGTTTAACGGGAAGTTAAACAGCGTTTCCATGTGCTCTGGTTACTCCAGAAGTGGCTTAGTCATGCTGGCCACATAACCCGGAAGCTGTCTGTGGGCAAACGCCGGCTCCCTCGGTCAGTAAAGCGAGATGAGTGCCGCACCCCGAGTCGTTTGTGACTGGACTTAATGGTCAGGGGTCCATTTACCTATGCCCTCCAACATTTCTCTGATGAAAATAGGGATGTCCTAAGGGGAAATGGGACATTCCGGGATCAAATTAGAAACTGGGATGGCTTCTGTAAATCTGGGACTGTCCCTGGAAAATAGGGACACTTGGAGGGTCTGCATGCCCCTGGGATCATGTGTACATCTGTGGTAAGGGCCTCGAAGCCTCAAGTCCGAGAACGTTAACCACATGGGAGTAAGCCCTACTTCAATCATGGGGACATGCTTCAAGTAAACATGTTAAGAACTGGCCTTCAAGTGTGCTTAGGAGTGCCTTCATCATCAACCAATGCAATGTATTTCCAGTAATTTAATAAATACAGAATTCCATCTCCGTTGTCCAGACGTAATTGCAGAGCAGCACCGACAGTTCCACAAGAGTTAAACCAGTGCATCAATGGCAGAGCTTCGACTATTCAAAGTTTTGTCCAACTGTTCACATCTGTGAATGGGCCTAAGATTGCACCTAATTATTGCAGGTTACACACACACACACACACACACACACAAATGTTTCAGTTCTTTTTCTTCTTTCCCCCATCCCAGGATACTTATGTATATGTAAGACATTCAGCAGGACAATGTCCTTTCCTAGCTGAAAAGCCTCCTGGAAAACCCAATCAGACAAATTATTTGTTTCCTCCTCGGGTATGCTGTTATCTATTGATGTGTCTTTAATTTCACATCCACACACACACATATATTTTTATCGTGTAAAATCCTTTGCTTTTACAAAAAAGAAGAAGAAGAAAAAACATTGCTAATTTTAGAATGTAAAGCACTGGAGAAGAGACCCAGTTCAGGAAATGCTCTTAAACAGAAGCATCAGAGATAATGAAAAACCGGCTCGCGGGATAAGCATATATTTATCGGGTTTGTTATGTATCAAATGTAACAAAAGTAGAGCGTCTAAGGAACTCCATGTGTGGTTCTTTCACACTCTTTGATCACACAATTCCCCCTTTTAATTCAGATGCAGTAGAGCTTAAGTGGATTCATTGATGTGTTAAGTGTGGAATGATTTTTTGTATTAAATAAAAAAAAGAGAGGGGGGGAGAGAGAGTGAGAGACGCCATTATGCATCCAGAGAAAGACTTGCCACACACTTGTTTATTGAGACAGGAAGTGGGTTTCCCACACTGAACAAATGATGCTGAGATGCCAGATAATTGTGTGGGGAATAAAAGTAGAGGAAACTTAATTTTCTACCTGGCATAAAATCAGTCTCCGAAGGAAGAAGTAGACAATAAGTTTGGGCTTAGGCTGAATAATAGCATCTGATTGATTTTAAGGAAAGAAGGGAGGGGGGAAAGCCCCTCTCCCCACACCATTTATATAGGGGAGGAGGGCCACGAATTGCTTTTGTTAGGAAAATGCAAAGCTTGGCAATAAGTCTCTTTGTCATTTTTCTTGGTGGTTGAATGCTCCATCTACTGTTACACACCCTAAAAGGAATAAATAAATAAAAACTGGAGCCATATGAAACTGTTTCAGAATGAAATGCTAGAGATTATTTATAAAATAAGGTCTTTGCAATAGTGGTACCTAGGGATTTATTTATTTTTAACAGCAGCAATAGGCCAAATCAGGCAATGGATTGATAATTACTACTATGACAAAAAAAACGAAGAAGAAGAAGAAGAAGAGGAGGAGGAGGAGGAGGAGGAGGAGGAGGAGGAGGAGGAGGAGGAGGAGGAGGAGGAGGAGGAGGAGGAGGAGGAAAATGACAATGGAACTCATGACCAAGAAATGTAAATTCATGAACCACCATCCACTTAAATCAATGTAGCTCAGCTGAGCTACAGCAGCAAAATTCATATATGGTTTGGAGAGTCATATCGCAAAAAAGAACACTGACATTTAGAATATCACAAGTGTGTGTTAGGTTCTATAGCTATCAACATTCTGGATTACACAACTATTGTGTAGAATGGAAGGCGAGAGGTGGGGGTGCCAAATTTTGGTGTCACACAGGGCACCACTGAAATTTGAGACCCCAAGGTCCACCACTGCTCCTACAATCTTTTCGGAGGTCCCCCCCCAAGCCCCTGGAGCAGAATGGGGGGCATGTAGGAAGATGGGGGGGGGGAGTCCCACTGAGCAGGCAAAAGTCCCTGAACTAGTGTGATGACTTCATTGTATAAAACATTTTAACATTACCAAATTCACCCCCAAAAGAGACGAGTTTCACTTTTTGTGGGTGTTCTAGGTCAATGGTGGAAATATGTTTGCATCTGGAAGGTGTCAGGTATGTCCAGTCGTGGGGGGAGGGAAGACCTCCACCAGGTCAAGGGCCGGCCCTCCAAGCCTCTCTACCTGGCCCTTGCAACTCTCCCTATGGTGTGCCTCCTCCTCTCAGGCCATGTTCCTTCTTTGTCTCTGCACCACACTCTTCATTTACTCTGATAATAACTTTTGCTTGCCTGAATGGAGGACAGAAAGGGGTGTGCATAGAAGCTACCTTACTGTCCAAAGATAAATATGACCTCCCCTGCTCCGCCCACTTTTGTCTCTGGTCCTGCCCAGCACTGGAATGTGCCCCCCCCTCTCTGAAAGGTTGGCCAGATGGGACTGTGGCCTTTGGGACGCAAAGGGTTCCCCACTCCTGTCTTTGAGAAACACTGCCTATCACTGAGTCTGATGACCCAATGGTCCAGCTTCCTATGTTTACCTCTTTGGCCAAAATAAAGACAGGCAGTGTAAGTGAAAGTATTTGCTCCAGGGAGGAGGAGGGGAAATAATCTTTGCAAGCCAGGAAATGAGCTTCAGAGGAAACAGGCTCATGGGGAGGACTTTGGAAGAAGTAGCCCATTGACGCTTGGCTCTGACTTGAAAAAGGAAAAGCAGGCGAATGGCTTCAGTGTCCCTTGGTTCTCATTCTAATGGATGCAGATCTGAAGTGTCAGTGAACATGACCAGATCTGGAGGTTGGGCATGAGTAATTCCATCTCACCTTGGCAAATCTTCAGAACGAGTTAGAGATTTGACGAACTTTGCCATGTGTTTTCAATTAGTTTTCAAGCAAGGTGGGGGAGGGGGGAGAGGAGGATTCCAAACAGCTGAGCAAAAGCGAAGCGAGTCCCAGTGTTCCTCCAGGCACAATTGGGCTTTTAGTTTCATGCAAGGCGACATCTGCAAATCTGACAAAACTCTGAAATAGAAGGTGAAAGATACTGATGTCAATGTATGCATGACTATTAGAGTGGAGTAACCCTGCAACATACTGGCAGCTTCCCATCAGTCCCTCGTTTTTGTGTTCATCAAAATCTCTGTTTTGGGAAAATGCAATCTAGCAACAAGAGAGCTTCCAATAAAGGTACATAGTATCAGATCCAGAATTAATCAAAGGCAATTGAGATCTGTAAGGGGGAGGGATTATAGAGAACCCGCCCCCCTCATCAGAAGCAGCCCGTCTCCAAGCAGTCATGAGAGCGAGGGGTCTGAAGGGGTGAGTCAGGAAATGGAGAGGGAGTGCCAGGGCTCTGGCAACATCAAAGAGCCCCTGCTCCATAGGCAGGAAGAGAGGGAGGCGGAAAGAGTGGACAGGAATAGGTCAGACAGAAGACCCGTCCCCCCCGACGCCGGAATTGAGAAGGAGGAGGAAAGGGAGGCGCTTCTCAGTTCCGAGGCTTTTATGCTGGTCCCGAACGCGGAAGGGGGTAGTGCAGGAATCTGACTCGAGTGGGTAGACATGAAATGAGCAATCCGTTACACTGTAAATAATGTGCACCAATAAAAATGTCTGACAGACAAGCATGTGGACGGTCGTTACTCAAGAGTAGTCATAACAAACCCTGACAAGATCCAAAGGTAAGGGTGGTAGGGACACTGAAGGTGCATAAGCCCATTTTGCTTTGCCATGTTGTAGTCAAACCAGCAGAGCAGAAGGTGGGAGCACATTTTCTTTGTTTGTTTTGGGATAAAGCCTTCTTCCAATTGATTTCCAATGGCTGGGAAGTAAATTATACCAGCTCCAATACTGGGGTAGGGTACTGGGTTCCCTGTTCTAGGGGCATATGGAGGTAATAGAAAGGCAGTTTCTTCCAGGACACTCCCAATACACCCCTGGAATGAATATTTTTTTCTCATCTCTGATGCTGGAGCTCTGATATCAGTGGGGTATCATGTGTGCACCTTTCTGCAGTCTCATAGAGGCGACATACAAGAGCGGGTCTCCTTCTCCAAACGTAGAAACATCTCCACCCTAGGTCTATTAATTCCAGTGTTTCAACTCTACGCAGTTGGACACACCGCACAGAATCCATCACTATAGGGCAGGGGTCAGCAACCTTTTGCAGCCGTGGGCCGATCCACCATCCCTCAGACCATGTAGTGGGCCGGACTATTTTTTGGGGGGGGGGAATGAATGAATTCCTATGCCCCATAAACAACCCAGAGATGCATTTTAAATAAAAGGACACATTCTGCTCATGTAAAAACACCAGATAGGTCCCACAAATAACCCAGAGATGCATTTTAAATAAAAGGACACATTCTACTCATGTAAAAACATGAGATTCCTGGACCGTCTGCGGGCTGGATTGAGAAGGGGATTGGGCCGCATCTGGCCCATGGGCCTTAGGTTGTCTACCCCTGCTATAGGGTTGAATGAGAAACAGCATCATACACAAAGAGCTCTCTATGCTGGCCAGTTAGGACTGAACAAGATTTATACCACAAGTCTCCTGGTCTCTGCGCTGGTGTCCTTCATAATAAGCTACTTCTTTATTTAGTCCAGGCTGGACTGTTGCAATTCACCCTGTATGGGGCTGCCCTTGAAAATGATTTGGAAATTTTCAAGTGGTCCAAAATGTGGCAGCCAGATTACTAGCTGGGGTTCCAGTTAGAAGAGGCATAACCCCTGTTTTAAAACAGTTGCACTGGCTGTCAACTCTGGGCGCTCACATTAGCATTTAAATTCCTAAATGACTTAGGTCCCATATATCTGAAATACCATCTTTATCCCTACCAGGCTTCTCGGGTGTTAAGATTTGCAGAGCGGGGAGCTGCATATTTGAGAAGGAATTCTGCTCAGCTGCAGCTAAATTTATTATGGCCATATTAGCTGAATCCTGCTTGTTTTCCAAATGTTGAGAATGATAATTTTTGCTACTTTCAATGACAATATTTTTTTTATAAAAAAATAATAATTCCTTAATTAATGCACAGTGCCTGGCTAGATGCATATGTCTTGAACAGCTTTCCCTCCTCTGTGGGTAACCCTAGCTTGTCCGTCTTTACAGCTGGAATAAAATACCAGTGCTTTTTGAAGATCAGTAAACAAAGCTTACATAAGACAAAGCTTGCTGGATCAAACTCAGGTCCTTCTAGTTCAGAGTTCTGTTTATAAAAAATGGCCAACTAAGTGACTCCGGAGAAGTATGTGCAGGCTATAAAAGTGATTGTGAATAACCCTATGTGACACCAGCATCCTTTCCACAGAGACACACTTTCTCAGAGAGTGGAAACTCCATTTCTGGCTTCCAAGGGGCTTTTAAAATCAACAAATTAACTTCAAACGTCTGTGTCCCATCTTTTGGGCTTATGCTCCCTCCACATGGCAAACGAGATTAAACAATACATGAAATGAATAAATTTCTTAAATTGTAACAATGAACTGGAAAGCACATGCAGAAAGACACACAGACAACATAGCACTGTTGTGAAATAATAATAATAATAATAATAATAATAATAATAATAATAATAATATTTCATTTATACCCCGCTCTCCCCAGTCAAAACCGGGCTCAGGGCGGCAGACACCAATAAAATTAAAATAAGACATTAAAAAAGAGAAAACAATTAATTAAAATACAGATTAAAATACAATATTAAAATTTAAAATGCAGCCTCATTTTAAGTAGTCCATAAATCCAAACCATGAGGGAGGAAAACACAGGGGTCAGACTGAATCCAACCCAAAGGCCAGGCGGAAGAGCTCTGTCTTGCAGGCCCTGAGGAAAGATGACAAATAGAAATAGGAGATAGCCAGGAAATGACTTAAATTTGAGAGCCTCTGGGATAAATATTGCCTGAAATCAGCACTGACAAACCTCAAAAAGATAGGGTAAAGGAGGAAGTTCCAAAGTCTTGGTGCCACAGTTGAAAAGTCCCTGTCTCAAGTAAATTCAATATAGGGGTATGCAGCAACCATGAGACTCACCTTGTAATTCTGTCTATAGTACTTGGAAGCAACCTGGATGGTTTTGTATGCGCTCTGTATTGTTCTGGTTTGATCAGTTATTAGGATCTGAATCTCATATGTCAAAACAAAAGCCCTGTTTGCCTCCCACTGACTTTATAGAAGATTCTAAACCTTTCCACATAAGGGAATGAAATTTGTAGGCTAAGGAACCTCTCCAGAGTGGATTAAGTCTGGCCAAATTTCGGGTAGCTCCAAAGAGGAGCTTTTGTAGAGAACCTTTTTAGACAGCAAACGTCTCTTTTATTTTCTGCAAGAATCAGAAGCAAACTGCAGGCATTGCTCTCCTTCTGACTGTACTCAGGCTACAGATTTATTAAATCTATACATTTCATAGATCTACATCTGCTACCCACCCCTGGAAAGCATTCAGGGAGAGCAATATGTCCACCACCGTTGCTGTAATTTTCAATCCTAACCAAAACGAATGAGAGTCTTGACTGGCAATATAATTCAAAGTAGTTAGTTTGATTGCTGGTCCAAGCACTTAATAGTTACAGTGAGTTGGATGTTGACAAGGAGTGATTCTTTCTAAGCTGGTTGGGAAAGCAGAAAACACAGCTGGTAAAGAAAATGACCTTTTAAAATTGGTTTGTTGACCTTTCAGTTATGAACGACTACATTTGGTATTGTTATGGCAGTAATAATGGGTGTGTATCTCGCCATTTCAAGCCATCTGAAACACACACACACACACACACACACACACACACACGCGCGCGCGCGAGGCCATGACCGAAAGCCAAGGGAAATCTCCTGCTCTTCTTTTGCAAGGAAATTTCTGGACTTACATCTATGGTACAAGTTTGCTTCAGTTATATACAGCAGTACCTCGGTTTTGGAACGCAATCCGTTCCAGAAGACCGTTCGAGTTCCGAAAAGTTTGAAAACCGAAAGCTCAACATGGAAGCCTCAGTACGGAAAACTCAATATGGATAACTCAATACGGAAGCTGCGTGGCACGTTCGACTTCTGAGACATGTTTGAAAACAGAAACATTTGCTTCTGGGTTTACGGCGTTCAAAAACCGAAATGTTCGTCAACGGAGATGTTCAAAAACTGAGGTACCACTGTATTGTCATGTAAGAATGTAAGAAGAGCCTGCTGGATCAGACCAATGGACCATCTAGTCCAGCCACCTGTTCTCACAGTAGCCACCTAGAGGCTATGAGGATCTGAATCGAAGAGCACACTCCCCTCCTGTGGTTTCAAGAAACTGGTATTCAGAGGCCTCGCTGTCTCTGACTGTGGGGGCAGAGCATAGCCATCCTGGCTCGTAGCCCCTGTTCACATTATCCTCCCTCAATCTCCACATATTCCCCTGGGGTTTAATGTGTTGAGGGTGCTGAGGAAGGCCCCTTTCAAGTCTCACAGAGATACAGTTGAGAACTGCAGAAGGAAATAATAATAATAATAATAATAATAATAATAATAATAATAATAATAATTTCATTCCATTGATGTATTTAAACCCAACAGTTGGTTATGCCCCAATGCAGCTAAACAGCAACATCAAATAAATATCCCAATAAAGCATCACATTTGGAAACCATTACAAAACATGTTGCCGGCTCAAATAAATGTAAATCAGCAATTCAACAAACGCATCACAGCTATAAATTCGACATTGCAGTGAAATGGTACCACACCACGATCCAATTCAAAAATGAAGAGCATAAGGAGAGGTTGGCTGCTGAATCAGGCCAGTGGTCCATTAAATCTAGCATCCTGTTCTCACAGAGGCGTACCTAGGGTCCTTGCACCCTTGGCAAGGAGCTGTATTGGAGGTGGCAAACCACCACCACCACCCCAAAAAACCCTACTTTACTAAATGCCTTTACTAGGGTTGGCATATTTAAAAAAGTGAAAAGTTGTTGAGGTTCTTTTGGCAAAGTTGTTGAGCTTTTAAAAAATGTTTTCCAGCTATTTTTTTAATAGGAAATTCACCCCCCAAAAATCAACACTTTTGATATGGGCTGTCATACACCCATACATTGTAACCAATTTCTGAAAATTCCACCCGGACGCTATTTTCAGAGGACGAATCTCGGATATGTTTGGGAAATTCCAGACATATGGCAGCCCTACCTTTCCCCTTGCTGCAAGAAGTACAGGAAGCTTCTCCTGCATTTCATTTCATGGTGACACGTGGCCACAAAACAAACCGATACGCATACCCATCAACTGCTCCAGAAAAAAGGGGACATCCTGGTTTTCCGTGAGAGAGGACAGTGGCCAAAGTGGCCACCATGATTTCGGACTGCACTTTTGGGGGGCCTGGAAGGTGGCATCCTGGATTTTGGCCATGGTGTCTTGGAAGGTATGCTATACACTCCATAGTCTGATGGTTAATTTTTGCACATACCCCCCAAGGCCTGTATCCCCAGTGGGGGTTGGTTTTGCCAACTCCTAGGTACACCTCTAGGGGGATGCAGGTGGTGCTGTGGGTTAAACCACAGAGCCTAGGGTTTGCTGATCAGAAGGTCAGTGGTTCGAATCCCTGCGACGGGGTGAGCTCCCGTTGCTTGGTCCCAGCTCCTGCCCACCTAGCAGTTTGAAAGCATGGCAAAGTGCAAGTAGATAAATAGGTACTGCTATAGCGGGAAGGTAAACAGTGTTTAGGTTCTATTTTGTCCTCAAATAGTTTTGAAACATTGCAAGCTGCCGAGAGCACTTATGTTATGGGGTGGCCTGTAAATGTTGCTAAATAAATGCAATGGTCTTCTTCCAGCCTAAGATAAGGCCACAGTTAGACCATAGCTGCCAAATCTCCTGCTGGAAAATGCGGGATCAGCAGTGGCACGGCCCGGAAATCGCTTCTAGGCATGTCCGGACATACGTAGAAGCGACTTCCGGTGCCGCGCTACCCATGTATGGGCACCGGAAATCGGGCGGCGCCGGCACCGGAAGTCGCTTTGTCCGGACATGCGTAGAAGCAACTTCCGGTGCCACTCTACCCGATTTTTGGTGCCCAGGCATGGGTGGAGCGGCACCGGAAGTTGCTTCTAGGCATCTACGGACATGCATAGAAGTGACTTCCGGTGCCGCGCTACCCATGTCTGGGCACCGGAAATTGGGTGGCGCCAGGACCGAAAAGGGAGCCTCCCTGGCAGGTAGGAAATCCGGGGGATTTACGGGATTTTTCCTAATCCGGGCTGCCAGCGGGAAATGGTTTAAAATAGGGGGGTTTCCCGTGAAAAATGGGAGACTTGGCAGCTATGAGTTAGACCTCTTCAATAAACCAAGATGGGTCCCTTGCATCACCTCTAAGGGAAGGCTGGTTTCTCCATTTCCCCTCCCCCAGGTTTCTTGAATATACTTCTTAATGATCAAGGATGATGATGCAGAAAGATGGGTATAAACATATAACATACAACCTTTGAAGCTTCAAATTTTAATAAACATTCACATCTCTGTTATGTTAGTCTCACACACACAACTAACATAACAGTGATATTAGAATTGTGTGTGAGAGAGAGATGCACATGCAGAAAAAAAAGCTTAACTGGTTCAGCATCCTATCAGTCTGTACCGAGGGCAAATCAATGTATGCTAAAACAATCCGGGCTTTCTCTTCTATATCCTATCCCCAGTGGCACTGTTGATTGTATAGCATCAATGTCACCTATTTTAGATGGAAATGTTAGCAACTGTAATGCTGCTGTTGATGTTTCAAAATGATTCTAATCTCATTTCAATAATAGCTTCTGTCTCTTTTAGTGACACGCATGCCATAACATTCAGGGCTAAATTGACAGCACTAATAACACACTCTCTCCCTTTCTTCTCTCTTTCTCTCTCTCTCTTTAAAAACATTATTCGGACCACTCTGCATTTTTTAAATGTTGCATTCCCATTTATTGCAAAAGTGAAGGGTTTTCATCTTTTTTAAAAAGCATTAGATAATTGAATGCCACCAGCTCTCATTGACCTAAGCGGAGCTCCTTACAACGCTTGAAAAGTGTGTGTGTGTGTGTGTGTGTACACGCTTATTTAGTGGGCTGAAATTTTAGCTCTCAAGTATGAATGTTCCAATCACAGGCAGTTGCCTCAAGGACATATTCTTGAAGGAGATTTGGGCACCCGTTTCTCTCCCTGTTCTCCCACCTCACCTCACCCTCATCACCACACAGTGACAACTGCAGTCATCAAGCGATGAAAACTGTGCTACCTTGTCAAGTGATGGTGTCCAACATATGATGAGCTCGGAAGCTTTCTGAGTTGCATCATACTAGGACTTTCTCAGTCATGGTCCAAAACGGTAACCCTGAAGATTATGTTGCAGCAGGCTGAACATTGTGGCTTTCCCCCGAAGGCTTCACCCAACCATTATTTGAGTCATGCGCAAAGGGGATTTGGGTCCCTCCAACGAAGTATTTCTGTTTCAAAGATATTAGATAGTCCCAACATATTCTTTTTGGTCTCCTTCCTCAACTACCTCCTTACTCTGCCGCAGTTAAATGGGCTACTTCTCTTCTCTCTTCCCATCTCTCTCTGTGTGGTCAGGATGAAGCAGTTCGCCTTTCCTCTCCCGCATTTACGCAGAGGGGGGTGGTGGAGAGTGGTGGAAGAAAGAGCGTATGGTACCTATATTTGAATAAATGTACCATACTTACAGTAATAAAAAATAAGACACCCCCTGAAAATAAGCCACAGTGTGTTTTTTTAATAGGAAATCCTATATAATAAAGTCCCTGTGTCTCTGCGTCCAGTATTCCCTGTGTCCATGGGTTTGCGCTAATGCGCATGTGCCCCCCAGACACAGGGACTGGACGAAGAGGCGGGACATACACACACATGCGCTCTCTCCCCACCTCAACCCTCTGCCTCCCGTTCCCCTGTGGCGGCGGACCAAGATGCCGCCATCTTGGTCTGCCGCCACCTCCTCCTGACAACCCTACCTGGCCCGTGGGAGGAGCGGCGGGGCCGCGGCCTTCCCTCCCTCTCTGCGCTCGGCCGCGGGACACGACGGGAGAGTGCTTTGTTTAATTGTGTTCCCGGCGCACCCCGTGGCCGAGCGCAGAAAGGGAGGGAAGGCCGTGGCCCCGTCGCACCTCTAGCGCCCGTTTTCTTAACGGGCTGAATGAGACTAGTATATATATAAGACAGTGTCTTATTTTAGGGGAAACACGGTAGCTGGGCCATTTGAAATTCGATTGTGCTTATATCATGGGTACCTATTAGATCATGCCCATTTTTGTCATTGGATTTAACTGGTTGTTTTGAATTATTTTACTAACTTTTTTTTCTGTGTCATTTTTAAGTATTATTATTTGTTTCCTTTAAATACGGCCAATTAACACAGTCCTCTTACAACATTATTACAACTACAACGCACTCAGTTTGGGTGGTCTGCTTGCAGAGCAAATATTCACTTGTCAAATGGTGACCCTTTCCTTCTCCCTGCAGCTCTCTGCATACACTAGAAATCGGCTCTGGAGGGTTGGGAAAGAGATTGGGGTGCAGGGCAGGTTGCAGGAGGGGAAGGCAAATCCATTATGTCTACTGACATGATTTTGGATCTTGTCCATCTTTTAAATGCCCCCCTCCCCTCGCAAAAAAAAGGGCTGGTTGTAAGTGATGCACATCAGCACATAATGCGATCTAAAAGCCAGCACAAACACAGCAGTAAATAAAAATAAAAATCAAATTAAAACCAGCATAAAACCAGCATAATAAACAGCCAAAATGTACATCTTCTTGCAAATTAAAAGACCTATAATAATAATTGTGAGGGACAAGGGATACAGGGAAGTCCCTCCCATCTTAAGTTCCAGCCCATCCCCAAGCGCTGGAGAGAGTAAGGAGAGCTCTGCCTCCAGCGGAGAGTCAGGAAGTGGTGTCCGAGGCTCAGGCAGGGTTGTGGAGCCCATGCCTCAGGTGGGACAGGAAGTTGGACGCACGGGGGGGAGGCCAATCCCCCCAACTCCCGAATTGCGACGCAAACGTAGGGGGAAGAGGTTGGGTCTGCCAAAGCTTTGGTGCTGGAAGAAAACGCGCCAATCGCCATTCGGAGGTTCTGACACCTCACCTTAAGGATGCATTTTTACTGCTCTGAACACTGTAAATAATCAGCACTTAATAAAAGCCTTAAAAGACCATGCTGGCGTCGTTACTCTAGAGTAGCCATATCAGGCCCTCTGACAATAATAATAATAATAATAATAATAATAATAATAATAATAATAATAATAATAAACAGCCAAAATGTACATCTTCTTGCAAATTAAAAGACAAATAATAATAATAATAATAATAATAATAATAATAATAATAATAATAATGGTCTTCAATTGATGCCTGGAAGACTGTAGCATCAGACCGTAATCTGGGCATCAGGAGAGTCTCACTGGGGACCAAGCTTAGGAAGAACATAGGGATCTGATTTGCACTGAGTCCAAATGATTGCTCCACATATTGTCCATATGGACTGGGAGCAGCTCTCCAGGGGTTCAGGTAGGAAACTCCAAAGCTGGCATCCAGTTTTGGAAACACCTTTTCCAGCATGACCAGGAGATGCTTGGGATTGAACCGAGGATCTTCTGCCTGCAAAGTGATGCTAAGACACTGATTTAGGTAAAGGTAAAGGGACCCCTGACCATTCGGTCCAGTTGTGTTCGACTCTGGGTTTGCGGTGCTCATCCCGCGTTATTGGCCGAGGGAGCCGGCGTACAGCTTCCAGGTCATGTGGCCAGCATGACAAAGGCACTTCTGGCGAACCAGAGCAGCGCACGGAAACACCGTTTGCCTTCCCGCTGTAGTGGTACCTATTTATCTACGTGCACTTTGAGGTGCTTTTGAACTGCTAGGTTGGCAGGAGCTGGGACCGAGGAACGGGAGCTCACCCTGTCGCGGGGATTCAAACCGCCAACCTTCTGATCGGCAAGCTCTAGGCTCTATGGTTTAACCCACCGATTTAGTTACCTGTATACAGAAGGGGAACCTACTCTTGTGCTCAGATCCTAATCTTGGGGTAGCCCTATGTAAAAGCACCCCCTACATTAACCTGACAAACTTGATTCAGCTGTGGTTGGAAGGGGGCATGACCATTTCATCTAAGCATGAACAGTTCATCCCTAAAACATGCATCTTCTGGTGAAGAATAGGAAACTGCCAAGTGCAGAAGTGACCCAGTTGGCTGTAGCTAAACTCCAGGACCCCCAACTCTGTGTGACTCTCACTACTCCCAAGTGAGATTTTTCTCTTCCCTGCCCCATCTCCCGTGGACTAAATTTAAGCAAACTTTGACATATATATTCCTAATGTGTTAAACATGCAGCTAATTAAATACCCAATTTGAGGCTAACAATTACAGCTGTTTCATTAGGAAGACTCGGAGTTCTTCACATTTCTTAAGACAACCGGAATGGAGGCTGCAGCTTATTTGCTGCTACTTGAACTCTCTTTCCCCTGAGAAACCAGTCACAATGCACCAAACTGAAGGTTTCACAGCTTCAGGAACGAACGCTTGACCTAAAATGAAATCCTTCTGCATTGCATACAGGACAGATGTCAAGGCAAGGCGTAACCGAGAGTTAGGTTCCCCTACAAATTGGCAGAGTGTATGTGGCCTGCATGGGAATCCAGCTACCTTGGAAAGAAGCTTAAGAGCCCAGATGTACAGCTGGCTACTCATGTGGCAACTGCACCGGGCAACTTGCCCCTTCTGCCACATTGTAGAGCTGGCCAGTAGCAGCAGCACATGTGGTGTCGTGAAGCTGCCACCCTACCACCTTTGGCACTGCCAAGGGTGGGGAAGAATGGGGCAATGTCATGCAACCGCAATTGCCCCAGTCTACCCCACCACCATCCAGGTAAGCAGCAGGGGTCCTGGTGTTGGGAGGGTGGCCGTGCTCCCCTGCCCCTTCGCATTGACTGTCACTGCGACGAATCCACAGAAGCATAGAATTGTAGAGTTGGAAGGAACCCCAAGAGTCCTCTAATCCAATCCCCCGCAATGCCGAAATCACACTGGGCACCTATTTCTGTCCATGCCTTTCCAGGCTGGTTGATGCTCGTTTCCTCCGAATTACCAGTTGGAGGGAACTAATAACTACGATAGAGGGAGTGTGTAAGTAGTTCAGCTGGAACAATGCTGAAGTTGTCTCTAAATTGGCTGCACTTATGAAGGGGCGAGGTCTTTCTGAACATAGCTGCCAAGTTTTCGCTTTTCTCGCGAGGAAGCCTATTCAGCATAAGGGAAAATCCCTGTAAAAAAGGGATAACTTGGCAGCTATGTTTCTGAAAGCTCAGAGACAGAGTACATACCTGGCAGGCAAAAGGTCGAAAGTTCAATCTGGAACATCGCCAGATAGGACCGGGGAAAATCTCCTGTTGGGAACCCTGTTGGGGAGCTGTCTGTCAGCCATTTTAGATAATGCTGAGGGACTGATGGCTTGATTTCTAAATAAAGCAGGGCAGGCGGTTTGGAAACCCAACATAGAGCCATTTTGCACATTACATATAGGGTGGCAAATTCTGTTCAGGCGTCATCTGCACTATATATTTAAAACAGTATCATACCACTTTAAACAGTCCCATATCCCTCCTGCCCCCCCCAAAAAGAATCCTGGAAACTATAGTTTGTTAAGGGCGCCGGGAATTGTTAAAGGTAAAGGTCCTGTCGTGTCCGACTCTGGGGTTGCGGCACTCATCTCGCTCTATAGGCCAAGGGAGCCGGCGTTTGTCCACAGACAGCTTCCGGGTCATGTGGCCAGCATGACAAAGCTGCTTCTGGCGAACCAGAGCAGTGCACGGAAAAGCCGTTTACTTTCCCGCCGGAACGGTCCCTATTTATCTACTTGCACTTTGATGTGCTTTCGAACTGCCAGGTGGGCAGGAGCTGGGACCGAGCAACAGGAGCTCACCCCGTTGCAGGGATTCGAACCGCCGACCTTCTGATCAGCAAGCCCTAGACTCTGTGGTTTAACCCACAGCGCCACCTGGATCCCCATTTTTCTCACAGAGCAACAATTCCCAGAGTGGCTTAACAGTCAAGCCCCCTTTCCCAGGGAACTCTGAAATCTGTAGCTCTGTTGGGGGGGGGGAATCGGGGGTTTCAGTGCCCTTAACAAACTACAGTTCCCAAGATCCTTTGTGGGGTGCGATGGTGGCTTAAAGTCATATGACACTGCTGCAAATGTATGGAGCAGGTGGGGCCTATGCTCAACAGAACACTGCAGCAAATCACAGCTCCCTGATGAGTGTGCCTCTATTGTACATATTCGCCTTATTCACACATGACATTTTTAGATCTATGCTTAAAATATCAATAGCACTTTAAAAAAATACCTTGAGTGTGACTCACCCAGTTACTATGTTTAGCAATGAACAGGGGCTAGCTTGCTTCAGTCTCTTTGCCCCTGAAACGCCTCGCTCCTCTGAGCATCATCTCTGTGTGTGCATGTCTGTTATGCTTCTTCATTCACATAGTAAACTTGATCTGTGGCTAATCCTGTTATCAAATACAACCACTGCTCAGGGGGGAGACCATTAATAGCCCCTGCCCCAGAGTCAATGTATCCCCATGCCTTCCATAAGTCTTCTAAGGAAACCCCCACCCCCACCCCACCCTTTGTCAGTTCCCAAGCTCCATCAGAAACAGCCTGGCGATGACAGCCCTCAGCTCCGCAGCGAAATGATCTTAACCACCTTGTAGGTGAAAGAAGGGTCTTTCAGAAACAGTCTCCATCAAAAAGTCCAAAAGCTCTTAGCTGCAAACCGCAGTGGTAATATGTTCCATGCCGCAGGACCGATGAATAAAATGCACACTTGTGAGGCATGGCTGGGGTGGGGGCAATCAGTTTCTCTCCATTTCTCATTGTTCAGGTCTTAAGTTCAGCTCCACATTTCCACATGAAAATTCATCAGCATCCAGGTGCAAATTTCTCCCAATATGCACATTTTTGTATGCAGTTCTGCCCCAATAGACACATTTTTGCAAAGTGATTTCCCACAATATGTATTTCCATACGTTGCTTTCACTAAGGTATGCATTTATAGACACACTGTATACTAGCATGTGCGTCTTGCACATATCACTCGGCTAGAGAAGTGCATTGCAAAATTTGGAGAAGTGTGAATTTTTGAAGGATGGCTGCGTTTTCATTTGCGTGCTGCTGCAGAAAGCGTGAGTTGGGTAGATTCGACTTTGAATTTGTAATTTTTAAAAATCCACCCCTTCTCATCAAATCAACCAAAATAATGGTGCATTTTATGCCCTTCTACCTCTGTCAGATCAAAATGTATCTCTCGCTCCTGGTGTGGGCGAAATCTGCCAGGTGCTAACCATCTGCAAGTACACAATGCTTCCGCTCTACCTCTGAGCTACGTCCCTTCCCTAAAAATTGTTGAAATTATTAATGCATAGATCACTTCCATAAATAAATGAGCAGTACTGGCAAAAGGCCTGTGGGAATGTACATGATTTGCATAAAGAAGGTCCCAGATTCACTCCCCAACATCTCTCATGAAACATATCTCATGGCAGAGCTGTGAATCGATGCCCGTTTGAGTTCCTAAAAAGCTGCAAACGGTTTGATCAGACAGCAGCGGGTGAAAAGGACTGCAGCTCTGACTCAGTGGAAGGCAGCAAGATGCTGTCACAACAGGACACAGCAGCCAATCAGTTCTTGCCGTGCGCGGTAAACTTGCAGAGGGCAAGCAAGGGCAGTTTAAATGGATGCAAAAAATGTTATTTGTTTGTTTGCTTGCTTTCTGCAAGAAATGCCGCAATATTGTTGGGGGGGGAAGGACACGTTTCTTAGAGCTCATATATATATACATACATACATATATATATAACGGAAAGGCATGAGTCATTTTGGCTTCGCCTGACCTAGCCCTGAAATTATTATCCTTCCCCCCACAAGGAGAATCTCAATTTGAAGTCATCTTCCAGGTATTTAACATCCTTCAGTGATGAAGAGATCTGATCCTTTTCTGTGGGATGGGAAGCCACCAGCTCGGGTCTTTGGGGAGGGAGTCCGCAAAAGAGCAAGACTCACGTTCAGCATTGCAAAGGGTGAAAAGTCTTAAGGTGTGATTCTTATCCTCTAAAGAGCTTTTTGCCCATCAGCTCCTACAGCAGCTTTCTGAAATAGGTGACCTTAATAGATATAACTGTGTATGAGTTCATCGTACCATGAAATTAAAATTTTAATCTGAATTGATGAACAAAAATGCCAGAGTGATTTCTTCCACCTGCCCCCCCCCCCACTCAGGAGTTGAATGTTTCAGTTCCAGAAGAAATAGGCACCATGTGCCTCTATTTAGCACACGCAGTAGCCCTAAGTGTTAATGAAACATAATGGGGGGTGTTCAACGATTTTCAAGAGTGTAAAAAGGATGGGATGGTCAGAGTCTGTGCCTGGGTACAGCCAGGAGGGTAGCACAAAGCGGAATCAGCAGTGGGCTCCTCCAAGGATCCTCTTCATTGAGCATGCGCCTTGATTTGCTTGTGCAAAGAGTTAAAGGATGTCCTGTATTTAGTAAGCATTTGTTCCTGTTTGTGGGAGGTGGGTGGCAGGGAATGTTATACAGCAATGAACATTGAGCCTAATTTGCTAGAAGGGCGTTTAAACATCTTCCCATCCATTCATTCCACAATTTTCAGTTTCTTTTCTGCATCACTTTCCTAAATGCAAAACTCCAATTCTTTTTTTTTTAAATGTGGATTTGTAGAACTAGGGGACAGAGCACCTTTAATCCACTTTAACTGTGCAAACCTAAAGTTGCAGTATGCAGCTGAATCTCTTCTGCAAAATAGTGCCAGTCGAGAGGCACCCAATAATGTCACTTGTTGTTGTTGTTGTTGTTGTTTAGTCATTTAGTCATGTCCGACTCTTCGTGACCCCATGGACCAGAGCACGCCAGGCACTCCTGTCTTCCACTGCCTCCCGCAGTTTGGTCAAGCTTATGTTGGTACCTTCGAGAACACTGTCCAACCATCTCATCCTCTGTCATCCCCTTCTCCTAGTGCCCTCAATCTTTCCCAACATCAGGGTCTTTTCCAGGGAGTCTTCTCTTCTCATGAGGTGGCCAAAGTATTGGAGCCTCAGCTTCAGGATCTGTCCTTCCAGTGAGCACTCAGGGCTGATTTCCTTCAGAATGGATAGGTTTGATCTTCTTACAGTCCATGGGACTCTCAAGAGTCTCCTCCAGCACCTCCTCCCCTTTATGGCTCAATGCCTTGTTGTGGCGAAGGGGCTTGAATAACTCAGAGAAGCTATGAGCTATGCCATGCAGGGCCACCCAAGATGGACAGGTCATAGTGGAGAGTTTTGACTAAATGTGATCCACCTGGAGAAGGAACTGGCAAGCCACTCCAGTATCCCTGCCAAGAAAACTCCATGGACAAAGACAACAGGCATATAAAAGTTATGACGCTGGAAGATGAGCCCCTCAGGTCGGAAGGCATCCAACATGCTACTGAGGAAGAGTGGAGGACAAGTACAAGTAGATTCAGAGCTGATGAAGCGGCTGGGCGAAAGCCGAATGGTCGCTCAGTTGCGGATAAGCCTGGAAGCGAAAGGAAAGTCCGGTGCTGTAAAGAAAAATATTGCATAGGAACCTGGAATAATGTCACTAGCAGTTATTAAATTATTAAATAACATTTCCTTCTTGGTTTTGGTATGGGATCATTGGACCTTTTCTTTCTTCCATCGAAGCACATTGAATACACATTTCAAGCTCATAACTCCCCCAAAGAATTCTGGGAACTGCAGTTTTATCCTTACAGAGCTACAATTTCCCAATACCTCAATATGTGCAGTTCCCAGGACTTTGGAGGGAGGGGGAGAAAAGTCATGCACTTGAAATGTTCATTGAATGTGCTGGAAATGGATTGTGTGCATCTGCCTTTCAGTTTTCTATATGCAAAGCATTTTCTTTTCAGATGGTGGGACATTCAGGCTTGGAGTGGTACGAGCCTGCGAGAAGCACATCAAATGTGAGCTGTTAATTGTGTCGTTTGCTTGTTTACCACTTAGCATTCCCTCTTCCAGCAAGTGAATGGACAAGCTCTGAAGAGCAGCCTACTCTCTAAAAATATAAACAGCTTTTTAAAAGTGGGCCCAGTTCTATTTATTCGTAGTCTCTGATTTCTAAAAATAGCAAGAGGGCTTAGTTTCTCTCTTAAATATCTATAGAAACCTGGTGCTTAGAACCCCCTCTTTTCTCATTCTCTCTCCTTCAGGGCTCATCTTTGTAAATCTATGACTCATTGTTGCAATTAAGCAGGATGGATTCCTGCAAGCCAAAGGACTCGTTGCACAGGAGGCAACCAAAATCCACTTGGGGTCATTTTAGAACCCAGGGCACAGATACAATGCAGGTGCAAAGGCTTCGGTGCAAAGGCGCTTCTGCTTGCAATAGCTGTTGCATTCATTTCCATGAAAAGCAACTCTAGGTCTGCAAAGGGATGCACACTTGTCATGGGGGTTGAGTACCCATTCCAACTCCAGTAGGTAAACAAAATACAGTTTCAGAAAGAAGGTTGCTTTCCAACGGAGCTGGAATTTCTCAAATGACTCCCCCACCCTGGGTTCATTTCCCCCTGCGTCCTCGCTTCCCACTATCCTGCTGCCTGCATCCAAGATTGAATCCAGCTCTCCTGTAAGTACCTCAGAAAATGTGCAGAACGTTCCCCAAAGGTCCTAAGGGCAAAATGCCTCTGAGCATGTGTGCAAGAAAAAACAGAATGTAAGTTCATGTGTCTCTGAGCATGTGCAGAACATTTCCCCCTTTTCATTTTAAATGCATCTTATATGATGGAAGGAAATCATGAAAGCACTGGCCACAGAATCTGCCATTCCCACACCCCTTTATTCGGAGGATTACATTCACCAGGTCAGCATTTAATTCTGGATTCTTAGCAACTCTGAAGGTAAGGCTCAGGTGAATAAATTGCACCTGCACTTCCTCAGAGCCTCAGTGCAGAGGCTTGTTGAGATGGGAGGAGCACAACAGGTAGGAAGGTGTCCAGTTTCTAGCAAACCTGAGATCCAAATGCTTCCTCTGTTTTCTGCCTGTGTGGTATAGTGGTTAGAGTGTCAGACCAGGACCTAGGAGACAGGGGTGGAGCAAGCGGGGGTGGGGGGCGGTACGCCCCGGGCACTGCCCTGGAAGGGGTGTCACTCGGGGCCGCGCCCCTGTCCCCTGATCAGCGCCTCCAAAGCCACGCGCCTCACTCCAGCTACAAACTCCAGGTAAAAAGCCTGCTCAGCAGCGCTAAGCGAGCTTATTACCTGCAGTTTGTAGCTGGAGCGAGGCGTGCGGCTTTGGAGGCGCAGGGGGTGCCGATACCCCGCCACGTAGCGACACATGCGTCGTTACGTAGCAACGCTGGGCCCACCCAGGTGCATGGCAATTTGCTGCCCCGAGTGTCGCGGCGCCTCGCTATGCCCCTGCTAGGAGACCAGGGTTCAAATCCTAACCAAGCCATGTGATGCTCACTGGGTGTGACCTTGGGCCAGTCACTGCCTCTCAGCCTAACCTACTTCACAGGGTTGTTGTGGGGATTCATTGAGGAAGGGGAGAACCATGTACACCACCTTGAGCTCCTTGGAGAAAAAAAGGTGGGCTAGCGATGCAATAAATGAATAAATCAAGCAACCCTGATGATGATGATGATGTAGAAGTCAGACATATCCAACTGTGTTTTTTTTGTTAAGAGTAAAATCTGTAGTCATCACATTAATATGTTTAATTAAACAAATTAAGGCGTCGTACATAAGCACTCTGCAATTTAATAATTATATATAATTATATCATATGTAGATAGGAACACTTTGTTTCTTTTTAAAGTGCAGACTGAGGTACTATCAAAGAAGCATAATATCATGTGATATGTGTGTGTCATAAATTAGCATAACATTATATAATTTGGTAGCTCTTTGCTATCCAGAGAACTATTTAAATGCAGCAAAGACTCCATATGCGCCTGATTCACCAGGGACAGACCCCTTTTTTCTCAGACCCTGGTTCCCTGGTAAATCATACCCCACCCGTAGTGACACCATGTAATTGACAGCTGGGTGCCCCCCGCCCACCTGTGCAATCACACCTGTGAGGCTAAGATCCAATAAGGAGCTGTCCTAAGGAACTGAAATGGTCCACCCCATCCCATTCCATCAATCCTCTTTTTCTCTGTAGACAAAAAAGAAAAAAGAGCAAGGAGCGTGACCACAGAGGGACCAAGATAGATACCCATTTTCTATCTGCAGTAAGAGCAGGGTGTAGGTTCACATCATCAAAGACATCCCAGCACTGATGCTATCGATCTCCCCTGGCAACGCCACCTTTCTTGAAGATGGAAGGATGGGCTTTCGGTCCAGCATCCTTGTGCTTTATTAGCATCTATTGTGGGAGTTGCAGAGAGAGAGCAGTCAGATATTCTCCTCTGAGATCCATACCGGTAAAATTGGAGACACCAAACCCCGCTGAACCCCACTAAATATGTATTGGTTGCTTTGGGGGTGGCTGGCGCTGAATCACTTGTAAAATCTCTCGTAGTGGTTTAGCAATGAACCGTTAAGTTGCAAACACGGCTACAGAAATCTCACGCATGAAACACCTGAAAATGGCCCCTGCAGCTACAGGACTGGTAGTTGAATTAGCCCCAGCCAAGCAGTGTGAAATAGGTGAAAAAGTGAGTTTAAGGTGTAAAGGAAGAGAGAGGGAAAGCACAGCGAAGAGGCAAAGAGGAAGGGCTCAGGGGAGGGTTGGGTTTATAAAGCCCTGCTCCTACCCCTTCCTGATTGGCCCACCATCCAGCTACGTGGTCCCCCACTCAACAACCTTCCTTCAGGTGCCAAACTCATCTTTTGCGAGGGGCAAGCATTCACCTCACCACTTTAGAGGGCTGAAGCGATGCTCTCAAGTGGTAGCTTACTACCACCTGCATGTAACCGATTAGTAAGCTCATTGTCTCTGCATCCCCTCCAGCCTTCTAGAAATCGAAACACAGATGCTCTCATGTACAGTGGTACCTCGGTTTATGAACACAATTGGTTCTGGAAGTCTGTTCATAAACTGAAGCATTCATAAACTGAAGCAAACTTTCCCATTGAAAGTAATGGAAAGTGAATTAATCCATTCCAGACGGTCCACAGAGTACTTAAACTGAAGCGTTCATAAACTGAAGCGAACTTTCCCATTGAAAGTAATGGAAAGTGGATTAATCCATTCCAGACGGGTCTGCGGAGTACTCAACCTGAAGCGTACTTAACCTGAAGCATGGGTGTAATTGGTTCCGGAAGTCTGTTCATAAACTGAAGCGTTCATAAACTGAAGCGAACTTTCCCATTGAAAGTAATGGAAAGTGAATTAATCCGTTCCAGATGGGTCCGCGACGTTCATAAACTGAAAATTCATAAACCGAGGTGTTCATAAACCGAGGTTCCACTGTACTTGCAACCCCCACTATCATATCCACCAAGGATGGTCCCTGCCCCACCCTATTTTCTACATGGCAGAAGATTCTTCTCTGTTCCCTCTGTCTCATATTAAATCAACTGGGTAATGAACAGGTGATGGTGGTTTTGTTGTGAATTCAAAGTGGGTGGAGGGGCCTTCACACTCAACCATGTGAGCATCCCTGCCTTAATTGCTGTCAACAGAACCGAGGTAGATACCACTCTCTGTATCAATTCTGATCGCACCCCTAAGTCTGGATATGTGCACCCCCTAAGAAAACAGATGGCTATGATGTCTGCATTGGTTTGCAGAGAGGCTGCTTTGAAGGGCTGCTTATGGAAAAATTGATGTTGGTGGATGGCAAAGGAATTGGGGCAAGGCATTCAAAGCAGGGCAGGGGGTGTTTGAGTTCCCCCTCCCTGCAATTATATGATCCAGGGATGCTGGATGACCTTTTGAGGTACTGCCCAACTCAGTAATCCTTGACTTCAATTTCCAGAATTGACTGCAACGAGAGATTGACTGTTAAACCCCTTGGGGAACTGTAGCTCTACGAAGGAAATAGAGGCTTCCTAACAACTCACAGAATTGATGCTTTTGAATTATGGTGCTGGAGGAGACTCTTGAGAGTTCCATGGACTGCAAGAAGATCAAACCTATCCATTCTGAAGGAAATCAACCCTGAGTGCTCACTAGAAGGACAGATCCTGAAGCTGAGGCTCCAATACTTTGGCCACCTCATGAGAAGAGAAGACTCCCTGGAAAAGACCCTGATGTTGGAAAAGATGGAGGGCACAAGGAGAAGGGGATGACAGAGGATGAGATGGTTGGACAGTGTTCTCGAAGGTACCAACATGAGCTTGACCAAACTGCGGGAGGCAGTGGAAGACAGGAGTGTTTGGCGTGCTATGGTCCATGGGGTCACGAAGAGTCGGACACGACTAAACGACTAAACAACAACAACTCTCAGAACATACTACGTAACTCCCTTAATTCTACAGCTCCCAGAATTCTTGGGAGAAAGCCATGACTTTCAAAGTGGTATCACAGTGCTTTAAATGTTTGCTGTGAATGTGGTCTAGGACCACAAATCTCCCCTTTGCCATCAAGCTGGCTGGCTGACCTTGGGCCATTCACCATCTCTTAGCCTAGCCTAATTGTTCGTTGGTGTGGCTGATGGGAGTTAGAGTCCCACAGCATCAGGAGGGCCACTAGTCTCCCAATTCCATAGGAGCCAATTCCTAGCGGCTGAGGTCCCTTCCCCCAATAAAAGATTTGAGGGGGCCATGGCCCCCCAAAGTTGATGGGCATTGCCATTTAAATGGTGTGGGTGCATCCCATCATGTGATTGTGTGGAGTGGGGTTTACCTGTCGTCGTCCCCCCATATTTTATTCAAGTTGGCTCCACTGCCCATTCCTATGTAAGTTCAGCTTAATAATAATAATAATAATAATAATAATAATAATGTGATTCTTTGTATTATCAAATAATAATAATAATAATAATAATAATAATAATAATAATGTGATTCTTTGTATTATCAAACACTATGCAACAACAGTACAGTAAGTTCTGTTTAAGCGTTATTGTATGCCTATTCAGAATGATGGCAAGATCAGAACCATTTATTCCATTTGTTCAAGGGTGTATCAATAGGCTAAAGGTCTTTTTTTCTCTCTTATGCTCCGATGAAGCTCTGTGAAACTTTGCCCTGAAGGCCATTCTGCAGAGCTCATCGCAGGAACCATTGGTTGATATCGACGTTACCGTGTGAAACCAATTAACCAGCCCCTGAAATGCTTGTATAATGCGTTGAGAGTGACTTCTAATGGGGGATAATGATAACGAGCATGGGAGGTCTCTTGTTAACTTGGGATAATGATGCAAATGTGGGAAAGGTCAATAAGTATTAGCAGATTTATTGATGGCCATTTCATGTCTGTCGTCCACCCTCCATTTTGGCATTTTAAAATATTCTCTTCTGAGTTTGCTCTTGGGCTGGGTGCTCCTCGTTTTCATCAGAAACTACCAGTTGACTCAAGTCTGCTTCCCTCCTTCTCTTTGGGAAATGAGGACCAAGCTTTAGAAATCTGGGTGTGTCCATTTCCATTTCAGGTAAAGTTAAAGGCCATTTGGAGGAGACTGAAAAGAGATAGATGTGTGCCCCCCCCAACTCATCCTGTAGAACAGGACTTGGGAACCTGGGACTCTCCCCTACTACACTAATCATCAGCGGTGGTACATCCTGGATTGGCACTTGAGGCAAAACAGAAGTGCCACCCTGCTCTGCCATGCTGCCTCTCTCCGCCAGCATCAGCATTGATTTTTTTTTTTTTGGTGAGGTCTCATGAGATCTCACTGAAATCTCACAAGATCTCTTGCGCTCCATGAGATCCTGTGAGATTTTGGTGACCTCCCATCAGAAATCTGGGGCCTGTGGGACACCTGCAGGAGCACCTGCCTCAATGGTTTGACTCCGCCCTGCCCATCACCCCTGACCATTGGCCATGCAGATAGAGGCTGGTGGAAGTTTATTGAATGTATATCTTGTCCTTCTTTCCAAGGAGGAGGACCCCTATTCCCCTCCCAGAGCAACAATTCCCAGAGTTTCCTGGGAAGAGGAATTGCCTGTTAAACCACTCTGAAAATTATAGCTCTGCGAGGGGGATAGAAGTATCTAACCAACTCTCAGCATCCTTAACAAACAGTTTCCACGATTTGCCCAGGAAAGTCATGACTGTATCAGTTGATATACTGTATAGTTCAGGTGGGGCCCAAAGCCCACCAGCACATTTTGTGATCCTCTCTGATAAGCCTCTAGTGACTCTATCTCTCTGTGGCAGCAGATTTCATTCAGTTTGGATGCAATAATGTTCAGATTTTATTTTATTTTATTTTATTTTAATTAAGTCTGAAGGCCAGGATATTCATTTTCCCTTACATAGCGTTGGAGAAGGATTTCAGTTCAACTCACTTTTAAAGGTGAATCTGCCGAATTCACACTTTCTGAACCAAAATGAGAAGCAAGACACAGTTCAAATTTGCACTTCTGCGAATTTTCCAAGGCAGTTCTCCAGTCAATATTGACAAAAATCCCTACGCTAACATAAAGTGCGTATAAATATGCATATGTTGGTGGCAATAACATCCAGAAATGCATTATGTTAGGGAGGCATGCTTTGCAAAAATGTGTACATTGTGCAAAATTGCACCAAAATGTGTATATTAGGAAAAATTCACACTAAAAAGCTGCTGAATTTTCATGAGGAATAATGATGATAATTGCAAAGTGATATGGAAATGTGCAGAACAGAATCTGAGACTGGAAGAATGAGAAACACCATAATTGCTTCATTTGCTCATCTCTTCTCTTAAGCAGCATAAGAAGAGCCCAGCTGAAGATGTATCTAGTGGGGCAACCTCTTTCCCACATAAGGTCAGCCTGATGCCAAAGGAAGCCCACAGGGAAGACCTGAGCACAAGAGCACCAGTAGGAAGTTGAAAGCCATTAGCAAGGAAGTAATGATGCCCACAGATATAAAATCTCAGATACTCTCCGAGTTATGTCCTCTCCCGAAACAAAAACATTACATGGCACTCACATTTCATACGGCCCATTTTTGTATGACACTTTGCCTAATCTGGCACTTTTTGCACAGCAGGTTTCCCTAATATTGCCTGTTGTCTAATATAGTGCACTTTTATGCCTGCACTGCTCCAGTAGATGCATTTTTGCACACACTGCTTGGCACAAGAACCGCATTGCAAAACTCAGAGAGGTGCGTATTGTTTTGTATTAGGTAGGTTCGCTTTTAAATGCAAACAGAATCTAACGTCTCCTCCATCTCCACATACCACTGAGCCACCCCAGGCTATTTGTGCACCACAAGTGATTACCATAGCTATGGGTGGGCAGGCATCTCTTTTGTTTGGACTAGGCGCTTTCATGGACTTATTTGAGATTGGTGACATACTTTACTTATTTGGCCCTTATACTAACCTGACTGGAGAAAAGGACCCAGGTGTGAATCAGTCTGGGGCTGGTTTACAGGTCTGAACACTTTGCAATTGAAAGGAAGCAAAGAAAGAAAGAAAGAAAGAAAGAAAGAAAGAAAGAAAGAAAGAAAGAAAGAAAGAAAGAAAATGCTTCCCTTCTTCCTTTTTTTAATACACACCACACACACACACACACACACACACATACACACACACATGGATATTCTTTTTTGTTGTTGTTCTTATTTGTATCATATATTTTGTCCTTTTATAGTGTATTTTTACACCACCCTGAGATCTACCAATGAAGGCCGGTGTACAAATTTAATAAATAATAAAACCATCGCTTATTTAGTGGGTAGTGTTTATTTCCCTCTCCCTATTCCTATTGCCCCTCACGAGATTGCAAAGCAAAAACCACTTCCAAGCAGGACAATATGCTCACATGGCAGCTTGCAACAGAATACAAATCACAGAAAATAATAAAACAGCACAGCTGGAACATTTTACAAAAATTGAAACAAATTACAAAAAGACTGGTAAGCCAGCACTACTGATTCCTAGATTTGTTAGGTAGACTAAACTAAGAACTAAGAAAGGAGACCGATCTACTCTTCTAGACAAACATTTCGCACTTTGAAAAATTTGCAAAGGAAGTTATTTTTGCAATATTTGGCAAGTGGGGGTGGGGAGGGTTGAGTTTGGTTTAACTTTCTCAATTAGCACCGTCCCTTCCTAATAAATGCAAGCTGATTCAGGATTTTGGATATTAATCATTGCAGACTCCTTTACAATATTTTTTAAAAAAGAAACCAACTGGTATATGCCCTTCAGTAAACTACCTTCTCCCCACCCCCCACCCCCCACCCAAAACCTCCCCCTGCTCCCTTTCCCCACCTCCCCTTTCTTAAGAAGACTTTCCCAGGTCTTTTTTTGGCTGTGGTTGAACGGTGTTGGCTCCTAGCCATGTTGCAACAAAGACCTGGCATTCCAGCTGTCTGCTTCTAATCTCCAATGTCAGCTCTTGTTAATGTTTCAGCGTGAAATCAGAGGGGGCAGAGCTGCATGGAATATTAAAAAAAAAAACCCACCGTGATCAGAATTCCACTGAAATGTTGATAGGCCTGTGAGGATGGGGCTCCCTCGCTCCTGCCTGCCCCCCGCAATCAAATAACACCATCTTGCATTGAATGAAAGGAGGAGGAAAAGGATTTCTACGACCAAAGGCCTATAGGAAGTGCAGCAGTGTGCATCGCTGAACAAAATTAGCATTTTATTTTTCAATTGGAGATGGAAGTCGATTTCTTTTTTGATGGGAACGGAGCGCTTCTGTTCCAGGCAATGCTAAATTTCTGGCGGAATAAATCCTCGCCTCCTGTGCAAAGAAAGTTAGCAATTATATTTCACTGTTGCAAAATTAGCTCCTGCCCCAAGTGCTATGCATTGTCAGAAATGCCTTGGAGCTCTCTCCTCTCCTCTGCCCCCTTTCTTCACGCCCCCCCCTGACATAAAATTCAAGTTGCAATCCTTGGCACACTATCCTGTGAATTAGCCCCATGGATCACACTGGGACGAAATTCTGGGTAAACATGCATAGGATTGTGCTATCCGTCCTTTTCCTGGAAACACAGGGGCTGTGAAAACCAGAACAATTCAGCAAAACACAATCTGGGATGGCTGTATGACTCCACAAAAAGTTCCTGGTCTCTTTTGGAAATTGCTCCAATGCAATAGACTATTTAATTAAACTATGAGAGTCAAATTTACAATCCAGATAATCTGAGGTGAATTTGGGAGTGGCTGGGGCATGGGCTCCCCTCCAATTCAACTTCAGTTTAATTTCTTCTATGGCTCAGATTCATTTCTTCTGTCCATAATCCTACAGCTATTTTGCTCTCTGCCTGACAGCAGGGATAGGCAAGCAATCAATTTTGGGTTGCGAACCATTGTCATATTTCGTATGCGACTTTGCCATTTGTGCAAGCATCCCTCCCTAATATAGTGCATTTTCTGTATGTTATTTTCACAACTACATACATTTTTGTTTGTGCCCTTTCCTCCTTGCATACACATTCTTTCACACATGTTTTTGGCTGGAGAACTACATCACCAAATCCAGAAAACTGTGAATTTTGAAAGGCAGCTTGCATTTTGGTTTTGCGTGCTGTTTTGGGAAGTCTGAAAACTGGGGGGGGGGGTCCCCCTGTGCCTACAGGACAGCATTGGAAGACATGAAAAAGTCATGCGGTTTCTAGGTGACAGTCAAAGAGGAAAGGTATGGATAGCTTCAGACAGTGCAGAGGATGAACATTGTGCATAAAAACGCCCCATCTGAAGCTGAGTCCAAATAAGAGAATGGGACTTCTTATGTTTTCTTTCGACTTGGAAGCAAGCCTGAATCTGTCTCTAGTGTGAAGCTATGATGTCATTGATGCATGTCCAAATGAGGAAGCTCAAAATCATAGGAGACAACTCCTGGGGGGAGGTCTCTTTGCCCCCCCCCCACATAAAATATTTGAAAGGTCCAGGGCCCCCAAAGTCAGTGCACGTTGCTATACAAACAATGTGTGTACACTGTGTTTTGTGATCTATAATGCAGGGTGGAGCTTACCTGGGGCCCACAATATTTTATTCAAGTTGGCACCCTTGCTGGAAATTATGTTACAGGCTTCACACCAATAATAATAATAATAATAATAATAATAATAATAATAATAATAATGCCCTCCCTGTGTCTCCTCTTATCCCTATACAAATGCCTCATACATAGACCAGGAGCCGTAATGTAGTGGAAAATTCACGAGTGCAAGGTCCCGTCATGATGGTCACAGCCATGCCTTCACACCCCACCCCCTTCTAACAATATTCAACCTTCTGTGTTTATGCCACAATCTTATCATTATACAATGATAATAATTAAGGATGCATTGCAACCATCAGTGCAGGTCACCATATGGTGCCTTTCAGCTCATAGCTGCCAAGTCTCCTGTTTTCCCTAGGAAACCCCCATTTTTCCAGCTGTCCCCAGTCGAAAAAAGGGATTTTTTTTGTATTTTCCCGGTTTATTCTGGTGTGGTGGCCATTTTTGGAACTGGGCGGAGCATGCTGAGAAGCGACTTTTGATGCTGCTCTGCCCAGTTGCAAAATGGCTGCAGCACGACTTTTGGTGTGGCGGCCATTTTGGAACTGGGCACAGCAGCATCAAAAGTCACTTCTGAGCATGCTCCGCCCAGTTCCAAAATGGCCGCCGCGCTACTTCCGGTATGCTACTTTCGGTCCGGTCCCTTATTTTTCAGAGAGGAACTTGGCAGCTATGCTTTCAGCTAGATCTTGAAAGTAAAGTGTCTTGTGTTTTCAGTTTGGGGTCTTTGACTCGCCATGACCCCAGACCACTATGCTACTGGCCAAGAGTTTGAGTCCTTTTCAGGTGATGAAGCAGAGGACTCCAAAGCCCCAAAGGGAGGGCATACCCTAGAAGCATTGCCCCCCAAGGAGCCTGCAGGTCCAGTGTCCATCACCCCACTCCCCACCAACCAGAGGATGTGCCACTGCAATCTTCAGACGCCACGCAAGCAGAGCCCCCGTTGCTCCATTGCTGCAAGACGCTAATAGAAAGGACTGGGGCAAAACACACAAACCCAAACACAGCCATCCATTGATATCCGTCCTCTGAATTTAGCAATGCAGGTCTCCAGCCAGGTAATAGGTACAAAAATACAGTCATACCTTGGTTTCCAAACAGCTTAGTTCTCGTATGGTTTGGCTCCCCAATGCCGCAAACCCAGAAGTGACTGTTCCAGTTTGCAAACTATTTTTGGAAGCCAAACGTCTGACAGGGCTTCTGCGGCTTCCGATTGGCTGCAAGAGCTTTGTGCAGCCAATCAGAAACCAAGCTTTGGTTCCTGAATGTATTGAAAGTTGAACGGACTTCAGGAACAGATTCCGTTCGACTTCTGAGGTACGACTGTACATATATTGGTGAACATAACATACAAAAACTATATATTTGTTTCTGTTTGATTGATTGATCGCAATAACATCCCATCTTCTTCTCCAAGGAGCTCAAGGTGACATACATGGTTCTTCTCCCACTTCACTTAAACCCCACAGCAGCCCTGTGAGGTAGTTTAGCCTTTTCCAACTCTGCAATACCATTTTTAGATGAGGCAACCACAACTTTATACAGCAATCCAAGTGTGGTCGTGTTTGCTCTGGAGCAAATTGGGTAGTTTAGCCACTTCCTGCCCACCTATGGCAGCAAGCAGACATAAGAGATAATAATAATAATTTATTATTTATACCCCGCCCATCTGGCTGGGCTTCCCCAGACAGAAGGCCCAGAGAGACAGAAGGCCCATCCTGTTATGTCCCCAGCAGAAAGTTCTCACCAGCCACCCCTTCCCTTTCCTTCCTGCAGGAGAGCACAGATACTTCAGATCTCAACAACCCTACCAGGAACTTTGAAATTATCGAGAATCGATCCTGCATGCTGGTTCTTGCTTGTTCACACCACATGAATGACAAATACAAACAGTTGGATCATTGTGACAAACATCATAGAACCTCAGGCTTCTTTGCACTTTTCAACCAAGCCATGGTAAAGTCCTTCCTGCACAGGTGCAGAGTTTCACCCAACTTTTTTTTGGGGGGGGGGGGGGCTGACATCATATGTGTAATGTGCTTTCCATGCATGATGACTGTCACAGTGGGAGGGGCCAATCAGGCAACATCCCACCAGGCTGTACCATGTCTCCAGATGCTGCACTGCCAGGCCTCCTCTGCCCCCTCAAGATTGAGGGGGGTTGAGACCCATCCCAGCAGACATGGAGGGGGGCTGTAGGGGCCTCAGCCCCATAGAGTTGATGCACCTGCCTTGCTGGATCATATATCCTTCTCCTTGAGGGTTTTGTTTTGTTTTTGCATGACTTGCCCCCTAATTTGGGAGGCCATTCAAATGCATGATTTCCCCCATCTAAAGTCTGAAGTGGTACCATCTGAGAATCCTGTGATGCAAGGATTTTAAACAAGGCTTCCTTTCCTTTTTTAATAGGTAGGGTGTAAGCAAAGGCCCTGCCAACTGTTGCAGCTTTGTAGCTCAACATCACAGCCTGGGAAAACCCTCGGACAATTAGACATTTTCCAACTGACAAGCCAGAACACCCAGAGCCTCCGAGTTGCCTACCAAGTAGAGATAATATACATTTCCAATTAGCCGCATTCATTCTAGTCATGTTCGCTTTTACCGCCTAACTATCTTTGTTTTGCTAAAAAGCTAGCCAGTCATTAATGAAATCCTGCCGTTTGGCTAATCCTGGGCACAATGTGGCTTTTCTCTCCCATGCTATCCCCAACATAAAACTACAGTTACCCAAAGCTCACCACTGCCTTAAGATCCCTTGTCATTTCCTTTTCATTACATACCTGATCTAGCACAGCAGCGGTCAAAGGCAGCACTTCATCACCAGAGGCAAGGCGTTGAATTACATCCATTTCTAGTTTGCTCATTCTTACCATTTCATCAGCTCTCCTGCCCCCATTAAAAAGAGCATCTCCAATGTGACTGGCCTTCATCACAGTACCATTTCATTTGTGTTATTCACTCTGCAGCCCTCACGTAACAGCCTCACACAGGTAAGGAGTGGGAAATATGTCAGTTTTGGATCCTTTCTGTTCCCCGTTTTTCGTTTCAGTTTTCTCGTCTTTTTTTTAAGGAAAATAAATACCGGTAAATAAGAAATGTGAAATAAAATAAAGAGGGAGGGGGAATTGTGCCAAGGAGAAAAAAAACAGGGTTCACAGCCATTACCTCATAAAATAAAGTACATTTTCAAGAGACTACACATTAAATTACGTGCTATGGAAAGAATACAAAAAAAATGTTAGGAATACTAAATAAATCCATATTTTGTCAGGACTTGCCATCCCCGTGATTGACCTGTCACAAACATAACAAATGACTGCTGAATAGAGGCAAAATGCAAAGGTTTAGCTGCACCCCAAGATACCCTTAATTTATAAGTAAATTCCTCAGAAATGGGAACATACATCACGTTACTGAACCAAATATGTAAAGTAAAGCTTGAGGACTCTTCCAGCCCTGTGATATGGTCAAATGAGCAGCTGCTAATAGAAAAATTATAAGTGGTTTACATATTAAGACCATCATCGACCCATCAGAAATGGATCGAAGACACAGGTTGGATTGGGCAAATCTGATCATTCTGGTTTCTCTCAGTTTCTCATCCCCCACCCCAATCTTAAATTCAGTCATCCACAGTTCTACTGCAGTTGGTGATCTCCCCATGAAAATTCTGCAGCATTTTAGTGCAAACTCCTCCTAATGTTGTTTCTGAAAGTGCAAATTAGCTAAGTTTGCCCTTACATGAGATTGCCCTTACATCAAATTTCTCCCCCATCCCTAATCCTTTGCTGAATTAGCTGCCTCACAAGAAGCCAACAAATTAGATTTGTTAGTTGCTTTCGACTCCTTTTATATGTAAGGCAGGATATGCATTTTGAAAATAAATAAGTACCTGTATAAATATGGTACAGTGGTACCTCTACTTACGAATTTAATGCGTTCCAAACACACATTTGTAAGTAGAAAAAAATTGTAAGCCGAATCCCATAGGAATGCATTGGGAGAAAAAATTCGTAAGTCGAAGCAACCCTATCTAAAAATTCGTAAGTATAAAAAATCCTATCTAAACTGCATCCAAGATGGTGGACGGAGCTCCATTCATAAGTAGAAACATTCGTAAGTAGAGTTATTCATAAGTAGAGGTACCACTGTATATTAGAGTTGCAACGGCAACAAAACACATCTAGTTTTCCCATAATCAAAAACGGATAAGCAATCTCTGGCATGTGAACAACAAAGGTGCAAATCTAAGTGAGGGTTTGGTTTGAGTATTTTATTACAAGAATGTTCTCCTTCCATTATATCAAACTCAAGCAGGTTGCAAAGTCAGTGGCGGGTGACATTTTTTGCATGCATGAGGTCCCAAGTTCAATCCCTGGTGCTTCCAGGCAGGGGCTGGAGAAGACCTCCACCTGAAACCATGGACAGCCACCACGATTCAGTGTCAATGATCCTGAGCTAGATGACCCAATAATATGACTTGGTACAAGGCAAATGCTTATGTTCCTGTAACCACACATTTTCCCACCTAGTAGATATCTGTAAGGTACCTCAAAATATTGTCAGCCCCAAAATAAATCACTGTTTTAATAAGGGGAAGTCATAGTATCTACGGGCGTTTGTGGGAGGGACTTTGCTATCCACTCACATCTTGACCTACCTGTTCCACCCAAGCACCAGCACTCCAGTTGCTGTTTCTCTCCCTCCCACAGCTGGGCCTAAGCACCTCACTGCAACCTCCAGCCCCACACCACCTAAACCAGGCATCCCCAAACTGCGGCCCTCCAGATGTTTTGGCCTACAACTCCCATGATCCCTAGTTAACAGCACCAGTGGTCAGGGAAGATGGGAATTGTAGTCCAAAACATCTGGAGGGCCGAAGTTTGGGGATGCCTGACCTAAACTCTCTTGCCCAAAATGCTTTCACACCCAAAATATGAACAACATACCCACAACCATAGGATAGCTCAGTCGGTAGAGCATGAGATTCTTGATCCCGGGGTCGTGGGTTTGAGGCTCATGTTGGGCAAAAGAATCCTGCCTGCCAAAATGCCCACACCTCTTCTTTCTGTGGTTATCCTTCTCTGCTGGTCACAAGTTATTTCCCCACCATCTTTAGCATCGCCTGCTTACCTCATGCTTTTAACTGAATATGGTGGGGACTGAACATGGGACCTTCTGCATGTGTGTCCTCTGCCACTAAGGTACCACACTGGTCCCTCCCCTGGGTGTCAAAAGACATGTGTCCCAGCAAAGTTGACTAGGAAGAGGGTTCTGTCGGCAGAGTTTGCTTCAGTTCCTTTTGCACTTAGCATGGCACAAAACCATCCACCACTCCTCCTTTAGGACAGTCTCATTGTTCCAGGAGAAGCTTGCTCTTTTTGAAAAGCACGAGGTTTGCAAATCGCAGAGCCTGAGCTTGTTGAGATCATATCCAGGAATTCCCGGTGCTGTCAGGATGACAGAGAGTCTCTAAAGGTAAAATGTGCCGCTTTCAAAGAATGTGAGAGAGATAATATAAATCAACCTCCCCACAGTTAGGTAATTTTAGACTCAATGGCTTCATGTCCCTGACTTCTTAAAATAGTAAGCTGTATTACTTTACATAAAAATATGTTGTATTTGGGGACCTCCTGGGGCCTTGGACATGTGCCCTTATGTTCTGCCCTGATCCTGCCACTGCCTTCACCAACCTGATGCCCTCCAGAGGTTTTGTAGTAGAATCCCCACTATCCCCTAGTAGGACAACTATGCTGGCTCTGCCTGATAGACATTGTCATTCCCAGTATCTGGAGGACACCAGGTTGGCAAAGGTTAAGGCAGATGATCCTCAATTCCCCTCTTTTTTCAGACACAAATGAGTTTGGCTGTGTAAGCACACACACACACACACACGAAAATATATGAAACCAGCTTGCTTTCTAGATGGCCCTTGGTGGTCCCTTCTATGAAAATGAACTGTCAAGCCCCCCCCCCCATGCATCAGCTGACAGTCATGCAACAACCATCCATTCCTGCTATGCCATTGTGGCATTGAATACGTACCCCTCCCTCATTTGTATCCAGAGTCATTTGTCCTTGGGCGAGCGTGGGGGGGGACAAAAAAGAGAGAAAAATAACATCTCTCCGTGCATTAACGTTTTAATTAATCCCTTTTAGTTATGAAATGTAACTTTACATTACCAAAAAAAAAAAAATTACATGCAGGCTCTTAATCGTCTAATCCTTTCTCCAGACAAACTGGTTCTTTTTAAATCAACTGCCATTTTATCAGTCCAATGGAGCAGAGATCCGGACTGAACTCCTCACAACAATGCATTCTTTTCACAAGAGGCTGGCTGGGCTAATATGACTCCACAAAGGGGCCGAGGAACTCCAAACACACCAGCTCTTTGGATTAAAAGCGTAATAATCCCATGCCGGTTTTTGTTCTGAACTGATAGAATGGTTGTCTAGGGAGTCACACTTGTTTGAACTTATCAAAGCAACAATATATCAAGGCAAGGCTTCGGACGACGGCGTTTCTTCTCTCGAGTCAATCTCGGTGTCTTTTAATTTTCTTTTCTTGTCTCAAAGTGTGCATTTCATATCACATTACCAAATAGCCAGGAAGTCAGCAAATTAACATGTCCAGCTAAATATCTGATTGCTTTAATGTGCACTGCAGATTCCCCAGCACCACATCAGAAATGCACCCCCCCCCTCCTCCCCATTCCCAGGCTTAATGAAGGCAGCTTTGAAGCTACACATTCCGACAGATACTTCTCCCCCTTGCCTTAAAATTTCACAACTTTGTTACCCACCCACCCCTGTCGCTTAATGCATGACATAAGTATAAAGTTACAAATGCAAAATTCTGTGGTTGCACACATATCAATGATACCATTTTTGTGTCCATTTTCATTTCTCTCTCTCTCTCTCTCTCTCTCTCTCTCTCTCTCTCTCTCTCTCTCTCTCTCTCTCTCTCCCTCTCTCTCTCCCTCTCCCTCCCTCTCTCCCTCTCTCTCTCTCTCTCTCTCTCTCTCTCTCTCTCTCTCACACACACACACACAAAAATTTCTCCATTCACATTTCCTCATGCAATGCCCTTATATACTTATATAAAGGTAAAGGTAAAGGGACCCCTGACCATTAGGTCCAGTCGTGACCGACTCTGGGGTTGCGCGCTCATCTCGCATTACTGGCTGAGGGAGCCGGCGTATAGCTTCCAGGTCATGTGGCCAGCATGACAAAGCCGCTTCTGGCAAACCACAGCAGCACATGGAAACGCCGTTTACCTTCCTGCTGTAGCGGTTCCTATTTATCTACTTGCATTTTGACGTGCTTTCAAGCTGCTAGGTTGGCAGGAGCTGGGACCAAGCAACGGGAGCTCACCCCGTCACAGGGATTCGAACCGCCGACCTTCTGATCAGCAAGCCCTAGGCTCAGTGGTTTAACCACAGCGCCACCTGGGTCCCTATATACTTATATATACTTATACAAATACTCTTACATATGTTATCTGAATACCAGTTACTGTGAGTCACAGGACGGGATAGTGCCCACACACTCAGTCCCCCTTGCAGGTTTTCCCCTGGCATCTGCTTGGCCACCCTGTGAGAACAGGATGCTGGACTAGATGGGCCATTGGCCTGATCCAACAGACTCTTCTTACACATTGGTCATGAATGCCATTAATACAGCCTTTCCTGATCGTGGGCACAACACTATAGGATAACTTTGCTGTCAGGGATCCCCAATGAAGCCTGAGTTTGTGCACTTATATAAAAAAGAAATCTTTTTTTAAAAAATAATAATAATACTATACCGTATTTATACTACACTTTTCTGTCTGTTGCACTCAAAACAACCCTGTGAGGTAGGCTATTCTGAGAGGGAATCCAGTGAGCTTCATGGCCTAGGAGGTAGCCAATGTGGTGCCCTCCTGATGTGGATGGACTACAACTCCCAGCAGCCCCAGTCGGCATGACCAATAGTTATGGATAATGGGAGTTGTAGTCCAACAACATGCAGAGGGCACCTTATTGACTGCCCCAGATCTAATAGCTATAAGATCAACTTTTGCTAATCTTCTCCTCTTCCTCCTTTAGGTTTCTGGGGTTTATAGGGTACCCATTTTCGTTGTTTCATTCTGTACTATGATACTGCTTTTTCATTTTTGTGGCCAACAACAACAACAGATAGCCCACCCTTCACCCTAAGGTCCCAGGGTTGAGCAAGAGGAAGTGGGTTTTGGTGTTTCAGCGATCTGTGAAAACATACTTGGATTGAAGTATACACAACACTGGTGGGGAGTGGAGTCGGGTGGGGTGGGGGATAGAGGAAGAGGAGCAATGGAAGAGCTTTAGAAAAAAGAAGAGCAATGTTAGCTTAAGGACAACAATGCATACACAAAGATGGCTCACCCTTTGTCATCTTCCTAAGCTATCTCAGACACTTTCCCCTCTCCACCAGCAGCAACACGACATCATAGGGGAAAGTGCCATTACTTGAAAGGATTATTAGACCTTAAAGGATATGTGCTGAGACACACAGTGGGTGATATCAGCGGCTGCGGCTGTGTGATCTAAGGAGTACTCAGAAATGCAAAGAGGGAGGGAGGGAGAAGAGGCTGTTCTCTGCAGCTTGGAATGTAAGTGGGGGAGGTGGGTGCTGCTGGGCACCAGCAGAGAAGGCAGACATGTCTGGGTGGGCGCAAAGGTGCAGAGGCTCAGCATCAGACAGCCGCATGCATCCATGCTGGCTTGGTTGAGGAGAGCCCCATAGCGAGGCAGGCGACAGAATGAAAATATAGATTAAGCTAGCAGCATGTTTAGTTCTGCCTTCTGGTATCTGCCTCATGCTGTTCCCTTCTTGCTGTCAGTAAGCATTAATGCTCCCATTCTTTTAATGAGGAATCCAGAGTGTTTCCAAACACAACATGCTGATGGGACCGAGAGCAGTTGTTCTGATGTGCCACTCGACACTTCCCACTTGCTCTCAGTCCAATCTGCCTCACACACCCCCTCCTCTTCTCTCCCACACCTTCCCCCAGATGCGGATGCGAAAAGGCACACCAGGCGGTGTGTGACTCCAGGTGTAACAATCAACAGCTAGCGAGCGCCCGGGTGGGTGTTGCCTCCTACGGCAATCGCCAGCCTAACGAGCCCCGTCTCAGTTTGCCTGTTCTGGGAAACACAACAGTCAGGGTTACAAAAAAGGGGAAACGAGGAGGAATCCCCAAATTGGGAAGTTCATGCTTTGGTAAAAGTGCAGGCACAAAGACTAGGGTGGGCAAATGGATCATCCTTGTAGTGTACTGGTAAGGACGGGAGACTGGGGTTCAATCAGTAAATATGCCCATTTCAGTTTCTCCCAGTTTCTCTTTTTTCCCCCATCTTAAATTCAGCTTTCCATATTTCCACACCAGTTTGCAATTTATTTATTTTTTTTAATTATATTTTTTATTAAACATTTTATCAACACACATACAGAACACAAATACAAAAAGTAAACATCAAAATACAGAAATACAAAAATACAAAAATACAACAACAAAAAAAAAAAATATCATCTCTAATCCATTTTAATATTCATTGTCCTCTGGCTTCCCCAATTCCCTACTATCTGATTTTCTTTTTTATAAACTTCTGTAGCAGTTTCTAAATCATCCTTCTTACCCATCATATAGTCTCTTTAACACTTCAAAAATTTCATCTTTATATCATCTATCATATTTTCTCCCTTTCAATCTTCTATTATTTCCCTATTGCCTTAACTTCTTTATTTTCCTGGATGTTCAAAATCTAGTTTTCAAATTCATACCCTATGTATATTTTAAATTTCTTCCAATCTTTTAAAACTTTGTCATTTGTTTGGTCCCGGAGTCTTCCTGTCAATTCTGCCAATTCCATATAATCCATCATTTTCATTTGCCATTCCTGCCTCGAAGGCAGTTCCTCTTTTTTCCAATATTGTGCTATTAAGATCCTAGCGGCTGTGGTGGCATACATAAACAAATTAACATCGTCCTTGGGGATTTCTTCCCCAATTATTCCAAGCAAAAAGGCTTCCGGTTTTTTCAAAAATGTGTTTTTAAACATCTTTTTCAACTCATTATAAATCATTTCCCAGAAGCCTTTTATCTTAGGGCATGTCCACCACATATGGTAGAATGAGCCAACATCCTGCTTACATTTCCAACATTTATTGTCGCTTTTGTGATACATTTTAGCCAGCTTGACCGGCGTCAAATACCATCTATACATCATTTTCATCAAATTTTCCTTCAACACAGTACAAGCCGTAAATTTCATACCCTTCTTCCACAATTTTTCCCACTCCGACATCATCACATTATGACCCAAGTCCTTGGCCCATTCAATCATCACTGATTTTGTTTGCTCATCTTTCAAATGCCATTCTAGCAACAAATTATACATTCTAGACAAATTCTTGTAGTCTGTCTCTAATAACTCCGTTTCTAATTTCGACTTTTCTGTCTGGAATCCTATTTTTTTATCTAGCTTGAATGCTTCATTTATCTGCACATACTGAAACCAGTCACTCAACCTATCTTTCAGTTGTTCATATGGCCTTAACTTAAAGTGGTTTCCCACCTCCATCAGGATATCTTTGTATTTCAACCTATTCTCATCCATATTTGTCCTTTTAGGTTTCTTTGCCTCAAGTGGTGAGATCCACCTAGGAGTTTTTCTTTCCAATAGATCTTTGTATCTAATCCAAACATTAAACAATGATTTCCTAATTATATGGCTTTTAAAACCTTTGTGTAATTTTACTTTATCATACCATAAATATGCATGCCAACCAAACGCATTATCATGGCCCTCTAAATCCAACAAGTCATCATTGTCTAACAAAAACCATTCCTTCAACCAACAAAAAGCTGCGGCTTCAAAATAAATCTTTAAGTCTGGCAAGGAGAATCCTCCTCTTTCTTTTACATCAGTCAAAAGTTTGTATTTAATCCTGGGTTTCTTCCCCTGCCAGACAAATTTAGACAGTGTCTTCTGCCACTCTTGAAAACATTTCATTTTGTCAACTATCGGTAGGGCCTGAAATAAAAACAACATTCTCGGCAATACATTCATTTTAACAGTTGCAATTCTTCCCATTAAGGACAATTTCAACCTTGACCATACTTCCAAATCTCTTTGGATTTCTTTCCAAAGTTTCTCATAATTGTCTTTATACAAGTTCAAATTTTTTGACGTCATATTAACTCCTAGGTATTTCACCTTTTTTACACACTTCAGTCCTGTGCAATCCTCTATATTCTGTCTCTCTTGCAATGTCAAGTTCTTTTCTAGTACTTTAGTTTTCCCTTTATTTAACTTAAAGCCTGCCACACTGCCAAACTCTTGAATTATCTGCAGTACTCTCACTGCACTCTGTTCAGGGTTCTGCAAGGTCAGTACTAAATCGTCTGCAAAGGCTTTTAACTTATATTGTTTTGTACCCACTGTAATTCCTTTAACACCATCATCGTTCCTTATCATGTTCAACAAAACCTCCAGAACGGAAATGAATAGCAGGGGGGAGAGTGGGCACCCTTGTCTTGTTCCTTTCTCAATTCTTATCTCTTCTGAGACCACATTATTTACAATAATCTTAGCTCTTTGCTCAGAGTAAATACCATTAATCCCATTAACAAAGTTTTGGCCAACCTCCATTTTTACAAAATTTCTTTTCATAAAATTCCAAGAGATATTATCAAAAGCTTTTTCGGCATCTACAAAAATTAACATTGCTTTGGTGTTTATTTTCACTTCCAATCTCTCAAGAATATCTATTATAATTCTCACATTGTCTTTCATATGTCTACCAGGCAGGAATCCTGCCTGGTGCAATTTATTTATTTTTAAGGAATCCTCATGAAAATGTATCAGTATTTTTGTGCAAAGTTCTCCAAAGGTATACTTTTTTTTTTGCTTACATGCTTAACATGCATTTTGCATGTTATCTTCACTATGTACCTTAACATATGCATGTTGTACGTATGACTTGGCTGGAGAACTGCACTGCAAAATTCACAGAAGTGTGAATTTCACAGAATGCTAGAGTTGTATCGATCGTGATATATTCACTGAAGGTGTTGGGCCTTTCCATTCCGCAATGGCCTGGTTGCGGGTAGGAATAGGGCTTTCCTCCTTTCGGGTGGTATATTTTACTATGGCACTACATTCCAATAACTCAGTCGAAACAGTTATCCCACTGTACTTCAGTCGCCAGAGCCTCGTTCCTATAAACTGTCCATTCTGGACAGTAGGAGAGGCTGATATTTGAATAAGAGAGGCTACATATTGCACTTCACTACCCCATTCAGGCCGATGGCAGAAAGCAGTGTCAATATTGGAGACCCTGCCGTTCCAAAAGACTAAGGGGACAACTACCTATGTGATGGGTAAATGCTAACAGCAGGGCTTATTTGGATGCAAGAAGCAAACGGAAAACAATGGGGGGAACTTAAACAGTGCCTATCCAAAGATCCATATGTGATGCTGCAAAAGAAGAAGAATTATATATTCAGAGTGCATTAGAGACCTTCCCAGCTCCTGGTGGCTATCTTTTTTGTGCCTTTTTCCCTCTTTTGTTTTTTTTTGGGGGGGGCAGGTTGGTTTTTTTTTTAACAACTGTGTGCTCTTCTTGGTTTACCCTGTGGCTGGCCAGCAGCATCATTTGCCTGGATTGGCCAGGCTTGGTACAAATGTTAGGAGTTGGGGCTTCTGCCCTTGCCTGATCAATAGATGCTGTGCTATGCTTCAGATCCATCTCAAGCCCCTTCCTTTGCCTCCAGCAACTGACCTCAGAGGCTGTGGATTGGAGTGTATGTACTCTGGGTCCGAATTAATGCTCTTTGCCTTCAGGCTTGCCTGTTTCTAAGATGGCAAAATTGATTGTGGCTCTTTTGTGCTTTGTGCTTTCTGAAGTTTTATTTAAGTCCAAGTTTTATCTCAGAGGTCTCTGCCTGTGGCCCCTTTCTTCTCAGGCCAGAGGAGGTGGGTGTCATACTTAGCTAGTTCCCAGCTCCTCCCAGGAAGCTGAAAGCAACCGGACTGCATCAAATGGCTCTTTTTCATAATGCTACATGGCTAGATTGATCATGTGCCCTACTTTATAGAGGGCGGTCCTTTATTTGAAGAGCCATCAGAGGATAGTCCTCTGATTGAAGGCATCCTTTATTTCAGTTGGTACTCCAGATAGTTACTGAACTACACTCCCTCTCAGCTCCAACAGAGAGAAAAAGAGAAAAAGTTCCTCCACAGCTTTTATTTTCATTGGAGAGGAATCATACCGGCAGTGATGGTCACCAAGTTCAGAAGAGGGTTAGACAAATTCATGGAAGGTGAGGCTATCAAGCGCCTGTAGTCACAACAGCTATATGCTTGCTCCAGTGTGACACCAGGGAGGCCATTTTTGAGAGCTTACAGGCACGAGGTACTTAAGAACAGGAAGCTATTGCCTGCGGTCTCCGAGTTTCAAGCTCTTGTTTGAGCCACATCCCAGCAGGATGGCAGTGTGAAATATTCACTTTTGTGCCAAGGCCTTTTCTGTTTTTCTTGGTAGTTGATGAGAGGAGACTGAAGCTTAAACAGGTTTTAAAACACTGAGGGACAGGGGCCTTCCTTCCTTCCTTTTGTAAGCCTGAGAGGGCTCACCTGATACCAATTCAAGCAGTGTGCTCAAATGTGTGCAAGCTCTTGTTTCTCCAAATCAAGCTACACGCTTATCTTAACCAGCCTGTTCTCAACATCTTTCCCCAAAGTGCTGTGTGATATATTCACAACAAAACCCTAGGCAAGGTAAAGCTGGCTTCCTTTCCTGGTTTTTCAGTGTGTGTGTGTGTGTGTGTGTGTGTGTGTGTGTGTGTGTGTGTGAACCTACACACGAGGGTAGGTTCATTACAACCTCAAAATTCAGAACAGCTTCCCTGAAAAGATCAAGGCACTCTCCGAGCCCACAGGGGCTGTTTTCCATTTTCTCGCCGAGAAGTTTTACATTCTTTCGACATGAAATCAGGTGAAACTTGGGTGGTTTATGTGGCTTTTCATTCCAAGGTCCCCCCTCAAATCTGCCCCGCTGTAGCTGAACACCTCTGCCCCACTGGTTGTGTTCAAGATTAAAGTACCAACTCAGTGCACAAATGCAGCTGGTCTGGATCAGCGGAGCAATGTAGAGTTACTAAATAGTGTCGGATGGTAAAATGAAAGGTATGAAGTGGAACCCAGTGGCCAATATTCACAGGCAGGAAAAGGAAGGCACAGCAAGAAAATAATTTCAGATTTTGGGAGGCGAGGGAGGCACAGGTCCTATGCTAGATTAAAAGGCCTCCTCTTGGATACAGTCAAGATTAACATCACAAAAAGTGGTATATTCAGAGTGTTTCTTCTGGTTACTTTTATATTTCATGACTATGTTATGTGATTTGGACGGAGATGGATGTCACAATTAGAGCTGGAGGCATCAAAGGCACACTCATCTCAAGCACTAAATAGTCTGTTAGAGTGCAAGGGGGGGGCACATTTTTTAAAATAAAATCCTCTGTCTATATAGAGAGAAGCATGGAAGTCTACATATCTATATGACCCAGATCTCCTTAATGAGTGAAGATGCTGTAAATGTATTAGAATCTATTCAACCTCAACTTCAATTTACAATATGAACAGATGCAAAACTTAGCAAGTGTCTAGTCCTCAGGCTTGTGGAGAAAACCATGTGGCTAGCTCCTGAGAAATGCTTAGGACTGGTTCCCACATTGGTAAAATGCTCTTTTACACATAATCGGAAATGGACCTGAGAGTCCATCAAACACTTTCTGCACCAAGCACTTTCCATTGGTTCCAGAGTCATACTGGAAGACAGTTATTTCCCCCCCAAGCCATTTCCTCTAATATAATTCATTTTCAACAAATTATTTCAGAAATGTATGCATTTTTGTACTCACTTTTCCCTAACATGCACATTTGGGGGATAGAGAACTGTATCACAACAACTGGGGAAGTATGACCTTTGAAGGATAGTGGCATTTTGATTCATTGGCTCGAGAAAAGTGAATTAGGTGGGTTCAAGCTAAAACATTAACTCAACAAATTTCTCCCCCATCCATCCTATGCAGGAGTAGACTACGGGGGATCTTCTGTTGCTGATTTTTCATTTTTAGCTGAAGCAAACCCCAGGGTTTGGGCTCTTTGCCAACTAATCCTAATTGCTTCCTGCAAATGGGAAAACAATACCCTTGCACTGTGTTGATTTCGTAACACAGGATTCACAAATCAAACTTGAGCTGCAGACAGACATCTGTGTGTCTTTGCAGGAAAGGCTGAGATATAGAATGAAGTTCTGAAAGCCTATGATATATATATATATATATATATATATATATATATATATATATATATATAAACAGATAAAACATTTCAAAAAAATTCAGCAGAATTCACAACCAGCATTGTGGGAGATCTTGAGAGCAGAAGCTGGCAAAGTTATCCCAAGCTCATCACAGCTCACATCAAAGGAAAAGCAGAAGTGGGGCACCAAGGGCTTAGCTTGGGGGTCCAGGGCCCCACAGCCTAGTGGGATGAGTACTTGATAGTAGCAAACCAGACAGTTTCTCCCTGCTGAATGACACCCCATTGCTCCTTTACAAAACTGGTAGCAGGGAAGATGTCCCTATGGAAGACCCACAGAGGAAGGGCTCACTTCCCCCACTCTGTGCTTTCTCCCCAGCACCTATTTTTTCTTGCCCCATTCAATGTACACTCTCTGTGGGTTCTCCACAAAGGATTCCACCACCACCACTACCCCGGCCATACGCACTCTCATTTTTTTGCACCTGCACCATTCCTACCTCTAACGATCTAATGGAGTTGGCATCCATCTGTCTGGGGAGACAATGGAGGAGTGCGCATTTGGGGGTGAAGTCAAACCTTTGGAGAGTTACAGCACCTGCTGTGGCTGTAGAGAATGATACTGGAGAGACATGATTTGTTGCAGCTGGGGCAGATGAAGGCATCCAGTTGGGCTGCTGCAAATGCACCATGACATTTCTTCTCTCTGCAATCCTCCCAGTGGTCATTCCTCTTCTGGTCTCAGCTGTGGATACACAATCAGACTGTTTGCCTCCATTGCATTGAATGGGTGGGAACGCAGCAGGGAAATTAAAGCCCAGCTCAGTTTGGCTCGGGGTGGGGTGGGGATCTCATTGTTTCCAAAAGAATCTCAGTGTTTTTCAAGTCAGTCCTAAATGAGTTATGTAAAGCTCATTCAACTCTAATTTTGAGTTGCAATTTTAATTAATTAATTAATTAATTAATTAATTGCCGTTGCCTTTAATCACAATGGGACATACAGAAACTAAGCTACTGAAGGTTTTTCTTGGCAGGGAGATGAAATGATGGAGACAGCTTTGCCCCCTTAGCATATATGTGCCGAGTGGCTATTACATGCCCAAGAACAAAACAGAAGGCGGTGATTCTACTTGGATGTGCCACCTTTGAAATTATTGATTTTGAAGTCCCCCTCTATTTTCGCATTCACACAATAGCACTTCACGTGGAAAGGTGCTTTCACCCTAGATCATCTCAGGAGGTGGTCTACACTAGAATGAAAACAGTTTACAAGGCTTTAAAGGCAGGCTTTAAATCAACAGCAGGTGTCAATGCTCATTGGTTTTATAACCCATTAAACAGCTTATAGTGTTGTATAGGCTGGTGAGCTGCACGGTAGTAACCTGTGGGAAATGTTCGCAGCCTGGCTGAGCAAACCCTGCAATGTGCTCTTGAGAAATAAGAAGCCAGTATGTATAAAGAGAAGGGGGAAATCCTGCTAACTATACTGTAGTTGCAGTAACAAAACAAAACAAAAGCACTGGTAATAATTTAACAGTCTAGCTGAATCAGATCACAGGTCCATCTTACCATCTTGCCTGGCACTCTGTGCCCTGCACTTACCTGCCCTCTAGGAAGCCTCACCTGCCCTTTGGGTTGTTTCTGAGGCAGAAGAGCCACTCCACATTTGACGCTACCACGTTGCTCCTGGGTGTTTTGTTAAGTCAAAAAAAAGTTGATTACAGCCCAACTAAAATCAGCCCAGAGCATCATTAGGCCCAGACCTAAACTCCTCTTCTTTCACTTCTGATTTCTTGCATTGTCAGACAACCACTTATTACAGATCTCTCAGAAGAGCTAAACAGATCCCACAGAACGAGCCAAAGTGACATTTCTTTAGCAACCTGACTTGCTGCCTAGCTGGAGGCTTAGACAGCATGATTCACTGGGTGCTTACCAAATTTGATTCAGTGAAAAAAAAGAAACTTACACAAGTTGCTAAGTGCCTCAGTATTTTCTGATGAATTGGATGTGGAGCGCCATCTAATTATACATTATGTATGGCAGGGAGGATAAAGGAAGAAGGATGTGAGAGCGCCGGGGCCATATATGCTATGAATAGATTAGAGTCGTCTGTTATAACTCCATTAAAAATTGAGTGCATGGTAATGCTGAGCTATTCTGAGTGCAGATAAATTTTAGAAAAGGTTAAGTGCGATACATTTGATTGCTGACAACAGAGATCCTAGTTCGAACGTGGAATGGAGGCTGTGACTTCAATGAGATGTTGCAAATGATTGGAAATGGGAAGACTGCAATTCTTGAATTTTTAGAATTATTGATTGGTTAAGTAAATCATCTGTTAAATGGCAATCTAATTTGAAAAGTATACATAAAATCAAATTAACAAGTGAACCTAATTAGGCTCAGGAGTTCGCATACCGGTAACTGAACTTTCCATGATTAGCTTACACATCCACAAGACCTGGAAGCAGAAGTTGTGCTAACGCTTTTGTATTTGGACTGAGGAGGCCAATGTTTTCTGTTGAATTGAAAGGTCCACAACTGAAGAGGACTGGCAAAGTTCAAAGGAAAGCAGATGACTTCAGGGCAGGGCAGCTGCACTGCAGCAAAACAATGAGAAACCCAACATACTGTGGAGAAATGAGACACTGGAGAACATTAAAAACAGTGATGGCTGGACAAGACCTTCAGAGATGCTTGTTTTTATGACATCCATGAGAGCAGGAATGGGCAGTTGTTGTAATGTTGGGCCAGGGTTGAGAAGAAAGGGGTTCACAACCCCACTCATCCATGACATTCACTGAGTAACCTTGGGGTGGTCACTATCTCCCAACCAAACCTACCACATTATGAGGATAAAATGGGAGGAGGAGACCCATGTCTGCTACCCAGAGCTCTTGGAGAAAGGTGAGACTTTTTTTAAAGTCATAAACAAATAATGACAACCATAAATGTAGCCACTGCTGCTTCATGTTCTCCCATATCATATACAGTATATGATATTTAATTTTGGCTTTCACCATTCCAATATTTTATAACACAGGAGACCACTGTGGTCTTTAGGAGTTTCTCTTGCAACTTCCAAAGATCTCAGAAGCCCACTCTGCAGTAGTTCAGAGCAGGGCTTTTAGTGTGGCTGCCCCGTTCTATGGAATACAATTCCTACCAAGATAATGGCAGGTGCCCAATGTCCACAATTTCTGGAAACAGTGCAAGGCATTTTTGTTCCAACAGGCTTTCCCAGCTGGATAAATGGATCTTTACCATGAGTGCCCATCTGTTAGGGTTTTAGTCTTGTTTTAAATGTATGTGTTGTTTTGGGTTTTTAATAGTTGTTAATTATCTTATGTGCAGACGGCCTTGAGATGGTGGTTTAGAAGGTGATTCATAAAATACTGGTAATAATATAGTGGTACCTTGGTTTAAGAGCATCTTAGTTTATGAACAACTTGGATTAAGAATGCTGCAAACCCGGAAGGAGGTGTTTTGGTTTGTGACCTTTGCCTTGGAATAAGAACATGTTTAGCTTCCTGTTGAGTGTGTTCCATTTGTAAATTGAGTCCCCCGCTGCTATGGGAAAGCACGCCTTGGTTTAAGAACGGACTTCCGGAATGGATTAAGTTAGTAAACCAAGGTACCACTGAAATTATTATTATTATTATTATTATTATTATTATTATTATTATTATTATTAAAAGGTTCTTACACCTGTGTTTGGGGTTCTCTCCCCTTTCTTGGACCAAGGTGAGGCAAAAAGAGGTTGGATAAGTGTCTACAATGGCATAGATCCTGACACACACTGGGAAACAACTGAGAAGCAGGACAAGTGAGCGAGAAATGGGAAAACTCGCTGACATTATTTTGGCACTGCGGGAGAAGGCAGGATGAAAGACCCACAAGTGAATTCATTGTGACAACCTTTGTGAAGGGTCTTAACATTTGATCTTAAAAGATTTCATAATTCTTTTGATAGATAGAAGATTAACTGAGCAGGGAGGCCACAGAAGTTAACTTCTCCTCCTCCCCAGTTCCAGAAAATAGGGTAAATAAAATTAAAGCAAGCAGGAATCTGATCACAAAGTACAGGCCCCCCTCCCCCCAAAAAACCCCTACAAATCCAACAGGGCTTCCTTTGCTCCATAATGAGTATTGAGCACGAAACAAGTGTTAGCTAATATAGGGAACCCTTTCTGGAATGTAAGTTGTGGGGAAATGATCTAATGAGCTCCTTCCCACAGCCACCTTCCCCACATCAAATCAATATCCAAAACAAATTCATTTAAGTGTGTTTTCAACCTAGGTATTAACCTAGTGGAGCCATGCACTTGTTGGAGGTAGGTAGATTGCCCTACAAATATGGAAGCACCGGTGGAAGGAATTTTGAGGCAAAATTCCAAAAAAAAGGTCAGTTGAGATGGTCACATTGGCAAAGACACACAGCAAGGTAGGATCAGTGTTTCATAGCCCCCAATTTCCTAAGCTGTAAGCAGTTCCACAGGCTGTCTTCTAGTGAGACTATTCCTTTATGAGGAGGCTGTCCTGCTAGGGTCAGGCCAATACTCTTTGCTGCTTGAGGCAGAGCAGCAAGTGACACACACACACCCTCTCACTAGCCAAGGTGCAGAGAACTTAAAGCAGAATGACTCATTTTGGCACCTGAAGATCCCAGAAGGGCCTCTCTCGTTCCCTTGCAGTAACAATTCCACAATAAATCAACCAATAATTTGCTGTCCTTTTATAATTGCCAGAATCAGCTGCCTGAAATGGCTGTCTCTCTCCTCCTAATGGTAGGGCTAGTTGCTGAATCATGGAATCATAGAATCACAGAATCATAGAATTGTAGAGTTGGAAGGGACCCCAAGGGTCATTTAGTCCAACCCCCTGCAATGCAGAAATCTCAGCTAAAGCATCCATGACAGATGGCCATACAACCTCTGTTTAAGAACTTCCAAGGAAGGTGAGTCCACAACCTCCCGAGGCAGACCATTCCACTGTCAAACAGCTCTTATTGTCAGAAATTTCTGTCTGATGTTTTGTCGGAATCTCCTTTCTTGTAACTTGAAGCCATTGGTTCAAGTCCTACCCTCCAGAGCAGGAAAAAAGCAAGCTTGCTTCAACCTCCATGTGACAGCCCTTAAGATATTTGAAGGTGGATATTGTATCTCCTCTTAGTCTCCTCTTTCCCAGGAGAAACATACCCAGCTCAACCTTTACTCATAAGGCTTTGTTTCCAGACCCTTGATCGTATTGGTTGCCCTCCTCTGCACACGTTCCAGCTTAAAATGAGCCCTGCTGGATCTGACCCAAAACTCAGTTAGTCCATCCTGTTCTCTGGACAGGAGTGCAGGAGATGAATGCAATAACACTCTCCCTACTTGTTTTTCCAGGGATTCAGAGGCACACCACAGATACTGGAGGTAGCACAGAGCATAAATGTCAAGTTCTCCCCTTTTTTAAAGGGAAATTCCCTTATGCTGGATAGGCTTCCTCATGAGAAAAGGGAAAACTTGACAGCTATGGCACAGAGCCACCACGGCTAGTCACAATCAATAGTTTCATCTTCCATGAGGGTTTCTAAAACCTGTTAATTCACCAATCTTAGGCTTGCCATATGTCAGGAAAATTCCCAACATGTCCTGGTTTTCGGGGGGGGGGGAATGGCATCAGGGGGGAATCGGCAAAATGTCAGGGAAAACCTGGATGTATGACAACGCAATGGAAAAAGCAGCAGAAACAGCTCAAAAAACTTTAAATCACTATTTTTGGAGGTAGGTCCGCCCACCCCACCCTAAAAAAGCAATTTTGGTTTGTTTTTTTAAAAAAAACTTAACAATTTTACGGGTGTCAGGAATTTTATGGCAACCCTACAAATCTACAAGATGAAAAGCAAGGAACAAGAAGCCCAGATTCAGGTAGCAGACTTTAAAGCAACATCATTTCCCACAGAGCAACAGGAGACCCTTAATACCATAATAACATTCATATACATCAGTGAGTGTCTCCATATGTCAAATGTAAATGCACCAAAAATTGCACTCAGTGCTTATTCTCATCATACTCTTCGGGGTTCCTTTGGCACAGAATTGGCGTAGACTTCTATACGCTGCTCTAACCTTGGAAAGTCCAGTCCTCTAAATTACAAAACTCTCTATTGTAGCTCATGGTTACTATTGGAATTTCACGGAGGGACCCTCATCACATCCAACCAACAGCCATCTTAAATATTTAGACTGGTAACAGCTGCTGAGTGAGTTAAGTAAAAGACAAGGAACAAAAATTAAAATAATTTCCCCATCAACTGCTGAACAGCTCTCCATATGATAAGACCCCAGGGTCTTGTAGAACAAGCTAAGAGAACCCATCTGGACCCAACCGATACAGGAAACACACTGTCTATAGTCACTTTTCAAGTGTCTCCCCCACCCACACATAATGAAGATTAATTAGAGTTACTCCACCTATTGAAAGTAAAACATACATCTAAGAGCATAGCCTTCTTGGGTCGCCACTGGGGGTGGTCACTGAAAGCTGTGACAATTATCAAAGGAGAGGGCCAAGTAAATTTGAGGGAAAGTGTTATGAAGTAGCTGACAATGCTAGCACATAGTTTGTGTGCAATTTATTTATGAAAAGGCAGTTTCCAGCATTGTGTTACACTTGAGTTACTCTTCCATTTGCTTCCTTGGAGGCCCAACCACAGTACACAGCAGGCAGAGCACCTTTCCAAAGGATGCTCTTGCTGCCACACTCCATGAGTCTCATGTGTGCATCTGCCACACTCTCTTAGGAACTGGGCACCAAGGGTTTCCTGGTAATATAACAAGGAGAGTTGCTGCGGGGTTCTGAGGGCCATGGGTGCCCCTCCCCCCAGTTCTGATATGTTGCCCCCCAAAAAACAGAATTCAGAATGAGACTTGGAAGACAGGATGAGATTTAGTTCTTAACTTCTACAGCTGTGATACGACACATTGCATAGATTATCCATAACTGGGTGTCCCAGTGTTTTGCTTTTTTTAATGAAATGTAACCACAAGATATGAGTGGATGGGCTGTTGAGATCTTGTCTCCAGCTATTGTTTGCCCCTCTGAAGATAGAATCATAGAATTGTAGAGTTGGAAGGAATCCCATGGGTCATCTAGTCCATCCCACTGCAATGTAGGAATCACAGCTAAAGAATCCCTGATGGATGGCCATCCAACCTCTGCTTAAGGACCTTCAGTGAAGGAGAGCCCACCACCCTCCGAGTTAGCGCAGTCCACTGTTAAACAGCTCTTGCCGTAATAAAGTTCTTCCTGATGTTGGAATCTCTTTCCTTGTCATTTGAATCCATCAGTTTGGGTCCTATACTCTGAAGCAGCAGAAAACAACCTTGCTCCATCTTCCATGTGACAGCCCTTCAGGCATTTGAAGATGGCTATTGTATCTCCTCTAAGTCTTCTCTTATCCAAGCTAAATAAACCCAACACTCTTGCTCATTCCTCATGAGGCTTGGTTTCCAATGCCTTTATCATCTTGGCCACCCTCCTCTGCACACAAGTGCAGGTCCCTCTCATTGCTTCACATTTTCCAGGGACAAAACCTACCACTGAAAATACATTTGAGCATGAGCACCTCTCACTTTAAAAATAAATAGAGAGCTGGAACAAATATTTGCAAATATTTGAAACAATTGACCACACACATGCAGCCATTTTCACACTCCGATTCTGAATGGGAAATTCTGTAATACATAGTTTCTGCCATTCTTTTGTTTAGTTGTTTACATCTTCTGGAACTCTATTCTACAGCATGGAATCTATACCCTTCCTTTCTATGCTCTGTTTCTGTATGTTTCTGTTCTTAGCTGTTACCTGTAAAAGAAATGCGAGGAAATTAATATGCCAAATATCATAGGATGCCGAATACCAGCCTCCATCTGAGTATCCAGGTGGCATCTGGAGAACGCTCAATGTCAAAATTCACAGAGGAGAATCTGCAGGAGAATTTTTGAGGAGGAAAATTCATTTCAGCTCTAGAAATAAAGTCATGGAAACAGTTACATGCAAATGATGCTACATGGTTCACAGTGGGGGAAATGTCAAGCATTGAAAGAATGGAGATAAGGAGCCAAATAAGAAATGAAGTGATGGGATATTGTTGTTCTTGAAAGCATTTCAAAGATTTAAATGAATGCAACACCCTGTAACCCTGCAGGTGTAAAGGGGAACTGTGTAGTACAGCATCCAAACAATGGGATTTTTATTTCCCTGTTGTTAGTGCAAAGGCTAAAGTGGCTGAGAAGATGTTCATGGAAAGTTCTTCTGAGCAGGTTTATTGTGTTGTGTTCCCCTCCCTCCTCCCAGTGATTCACTATGAAAGTAAGACTGTAATGAAGGAGAGGGGGTGAGTGACTGGGCATTAAGATGGAGACAGAAGATCCCAGAGAGGCAATGTATTGTGGATTTGTTTGATAAATTCTAGCTTTGAAATAAACATAAACATGTGACCTTCCTGGTGAAGTGTGAGAATTCAGAGAGAGAAACATGAAGTGAGCACCTCAGATGCATTTGTTAATATTTACTTTCTGGAATTGAGCTGCTAGGAGAAAACAACAACAGCGAGAACACTGGCTGTTTCTTATTTAAATTTACCCATATTTCATTGTTGTTGTTGTTTAGTCGTTTAGACTCTTCGTGACCCCGTGGACCATAGCACGCCAGGCACTCCTGTCTTGCACTGCCTCCCGCAGTTTGGTCAAACTCATGTTCGTAGCTTCGAGAACACTGTCCAACCATCTCGTCCTCTGTCGTCCCCTTCTCCTAGTGCCCTCAATCTTTCCCAACATCAGGGTCTTTTCCAGGGAGTCTTCTCTTCTCATGAGGTGGCCAAAGTATTGGAGCCTCAGCTTCACGATCTGTCTTTCATAGCCTTCGTCAAAGAGCTGAGGGCAGTCTATGTGAGTATTTCTCTTTAAAAACATATCAAAATTGAAGAAAGGTCAACTCATTCAACGTGTGTTTCACAAGACGCCACCAAGCCCACAAACTAAATGACCATGTGGTGGATGCTTTGGACGTATATTGAGAAACAAACTCATGGCTGGCAGGTTCCCACTAAATTTGATTGTATTTGGTATTGATTACATACCAATATCCACTACTGCTTGTTGGTGTAATGGGAATAATGGGTTAAATTACACAGTGCTTGGTCTCATGTCATATTTAGCACATCCCCCACATCTAGTAGTTCCAATTTTCTGACTTTGGATCGAACCTCCTCTTCATGTTCCAGTGTCATAACCAACCATGTACTATGGATCTATAACAAGACACCACCTGATTCTTTGTTTTGCTTCATGGTAAAATAATCTGATTAATCAATAAAGTGTTTTTTTTATTTAAAAAAAAATCCTCATAACAACACTGTGAGATCGGTTGGGCTATGATAGTTATTGGACCGATACCACCCAGAGAGCCTCCTATCTTAGAGGGATTTTGAATTAGTTTGTTTGTTTGGTTATTTACTTCATTACACACAAACACACACACACAATATCATCATCAGTTTAAAAAAACCAATAGCAACTATTTAAAACATTCAAAAAATTAAAATCCATAATAAACTAAAAACAGAATAGAATGGAAATCAACATTCTACATATCTGGTAAGGCTTGTCTAAAGGAGAATGTTTTAGGAGGCACCACAAAGGATACAGTGAAGGCCATATGTCAATAGAAGACAGTTCTGAGGTGTAGGTACTGCCACACTATAATAGATCAACAAACAACATACAGGTAGTGATATACTGGCACACTGCAAAGTCATACAAAAATTTATCACCGAAGCAACTACTCCAGAGTAAGTAGTGTGGACAAGCAAACAAATCACAAAAAATATGGATCACAGAAGAAGTCTTTTTCTTTCAGTCAATCATGTATTAGTAGAAGCAACATCAACTCGTAAAACAGCATCCGGATGCTGTTCCGGTACAACCAGCGTTTCTTGCCACAAAGGGCTTAATCATCAAGCTATTTCTTAGCCTCTTTCTGTTCTTCCTATGGGAGAAATGCACAGAGGGACAGATTTGTCCATACTACTTGTATGTTGTCTAGACTCCATTGTACAGCTCGATGATTAAGCCCCTTGTGGGAAGAAACGCAATGAAACAAAAGTGCAGGGCCGGTTTGCTTAAAAAGGAGAGAGTCTTGAACACTTACTCTTTTTTATTTTTGATAATGTAAGTTTATTTTTAAATGCATGTTAAGTGGGGGGGGGGAGCAACTATGAATTCATATAAGCAGCACTAAACCTGAACTTAACACCAGCCTCCCCAAAGTAATGACTTCTTCCACGGCCCAGCTGCTTCTCGCCACACAGCGGAGCAGACCTAAGGCATTTTGTTACCTAAGGCAAAGATGGTGCCTCGCTCCTATCGTGGGTATCAAAACTAGTGATGAAACAGTATATCCACCAATAGTGGACTTTGGGGTCTCAAATTTCAGTGGGACCCTGTGCAACACCAACATTCAGCACCCTCTGCCTCTCACCTTCCATAATAGTTGTGGCACTCCCTGCAGCACCCCCAATGCTCTGCACCCAGTGTTCCCAAACTAGTGGTGCTCCCCTCAATACACCTCTGCTCCCACCACACCTGAAGGCAGCATGCCAGCTTAGAGGCTCCAGGCAGGCTGCACTGCTCCCATCTGCTTCCCAGCATTTTCCACCTGAGGCAGCTACCGCACTCTGCCTTCCACCTAGCCCCACCCCCTGAAACAGAACTGTCATTGGACAACACCAACTCCATAAGTGTTTCCCTTACTAGGAAAAAGGTAAAGGACCCCTGGGTGGTTAAGTCCAGTCAAAGGTGACTTTGGGGTTGCAGCGCTCATCTCGCTTCAGGCCAAGGGAGCTGGCGTTTGTCCACAGACAGCTTTCTGGGTCATGTGGCCAGCATGACTAAACCACTTCTGGCACAATGGGACACTGTGGTGGAAGCCAGAGCACACGGAAACACTCTTTACCTTCCTGCCGCAGACTTACCTATTTATCTACTTGCACTGGTGTGCTTTCGAACTGCTAGGTTGGCAGGAGCTGGGACAGAGCAACGGGAGCTCACCCCATCGTGGGGATTTGAACCACCGACCTTCTGATCGGTAAGCCCAAGATGATATTCACATGCTAGTGATCTCAAACAGCCACCAGGTATCAAGCCTGGTGGGAGTGCTGGGGTGGTACAGTGGCCAAAAGACACACGGAGACCAGGATTCAATATCCTCCTAGTCCCATGGGGTGATCTTGGGCCAGTAGTTCCCCCAGATTGGCATATATCACAGGATTGTGATGATAAAATGTGGGACACCAGGTGTGCCACTCTGAACCTCATGGGTGACAGCATTAAACATTTCAATAATTAAATAACCATTAGCTGTCGGGCTAGAGAGAAACTCAGAGAAGAGCTCATATGGCAAATCCAAGAAACATGCCTGAAATGGCATTTTGGGGTCTGCATTGTTCTTATGCATTGCAAAAGAATTTTGCAAATCAGGTATCCAAAATTGAATTGGAACTTGTGTGTGTGTGTGTGTGTGTGTGTCTGTGTGTGCTTTCTGCAGTATGAAACGTTTCCGTTTTCTAGGAAGCTATAAATCAGACATAAACAGTATCAAGTAATGTTAATAGATGTTGGCTGCGACCCAGTGCCACACAACACCATTAGCAATGATAGGTTATTATCTTCTATACGGCTCATTTACCGGATGGGGAAGCAAAGTGTGTGATGCAGAGATGCAAAATTGTTTTCCCTTTCTTGTAAACACTGGGTGACAGATATTTACGGGTGCTGGGAAAGTTGTGCTGGTATATGATGTCAACTGTCTCTTCGTCATTATTAAGGCACAAAACTGGGAAACAAAACTTACTAGTGATTCATTATGATAAGAAATACCACAAATTTCATTTGGGTGGAGACAGAGATCTAGCCTGTGTTTTTGAATCCCAATACCAGATCAAAGCAGTGGTAGTAGTACTAGAGACAGGGGCGGTGGTGGCGGCTTAAAGTCCATTTTCAGGATTTTTGTTTGTTTTTGTTTTTTACAGTAGAGCCTATGTAAACAGGATCATTATATGGTTAAATCCTGAATTCGAAAATAAGCTTGATTTTTAAAGGACCTGGTTGGTTCCATTTTTACGCTGAAAATTAAAAGTCTTAACTAAAACTATTCTAAATGAATCTGGGTGAATCCTTCAATTGCTACTGGGCATCATTTTTTAAAATTGCAATGAACTTCAAAGTAGTGGTGAAACCATTCACTGGAGGAGTGAGAGGGGATTGGAGAAGGCATTCGAGGGGTAGGAAGACTTGGAAAGTGGAGGCATATACAAGCCCCTGAACTTCAAAGCTGAAAGACTGAAGTTCTTGCATATTGGGTTGAAAGAACCAGTCAAATCTCTGGCTACTATTCTTAACTTGTTTCTAGTTTTCTTAAATTTGCAGTCCAGGTTGATGCCTGGGCCCTCTGTTTTCATTTGTGGCATTTCTTAGAGATCAGTTTGAAGGAGAATATATCAGGTGCAAGTATAGTAAATCCCTCTTAAGCACAAAACCACTCAGGCACACATGTAGTCCCATAAAAGTTAATGCACAGCAACACAGGTGCTCCAAGGGACACACTTTCTTAAGTGCTTTTCTGGATCTTGGCCACAGCTAATGGGGGAAATCTAAGACATCACACCCAAGCTCAGTCACTCACCTGTGCAATGGCTCTAGGTAAAGTAAGGCCAGACATTTGAGTAGGAAAGGTTCTGTGCTGCCTTGCTAGATTTATATTATGCATTGCTTAAAATCCACCTTCTCATCTTTCTTTTTAAGGTGATCAGTAATAAGAATAAGAAAAATTTATTATTTATACCCCGCCCATCTGGCTGGGTTTCCCCAGCCACTCTGGGTGGCTCCCAACAGAATATTAATAATAAAAATAATAAAAGCAATAAAAGATCAAATATTAAAAACTTCCCTAAACAGGGCTGCCTTCAGGTGTCTTCTAAAAGTCAGATAATTATTTATTTCTTTGACATCTGATGGGAGGGTGTTCCACAGGGCGGGCGACACTACAAAGAAAGCCCTCTGCCTGGTTCCCTGTAACCTCACTTCTCACAGTGAGGGAACCGCCAGAAGGCCCTCAGAGCTGGACCTCAGTGTCTGGGCTGAATGATGGGGGTGGAGACGCTCCTTCAGGTATACTGGGTCAAGGCCGTTTAGGGCTTTAAAGGTCAGCACCAACACTTTGAATTGTGTTCGGAAACATACAGTTACACATCACCAAAAAGAGGGAGAAATGCACACCCACTCAACCAAAAAAGGACAAAGAGGGATTCAGATTTGCATGAAATATGCATATTTATTTATTATATTTATATCCTGCCCTCTCTCCCAACCAGTAATAAATCATTTTTTTAAAAAAAAAAATTTAGAACTACAAGGCCCCTACTCTCCATCCTTGGGGTCTTCTTCTAAGCATACCACACAGGCCTTCAAACAGAGGACATGTTATCAGGTGACCATATGCCTTACTTTCTTTGAAGGCCCATCAGAGGAGAGTCCTCTGTTTGAAGCAGCCCTCTCTTTAAAAGTTGCTGGGTCCCATTTAAAAGTAAAGAACCATTTTTCAAAGTGAGTCTTGTGACAGTGAAATATGGCAGTGAACTATGTGCCAGTGTGGCGTATTGGAGTGTTAGACTAGAACCTAGGAGACCAGGGTTTGAATCCTCACTCAGCTATAAAACTTATTCGGTCACCCTGGGTCAGTCACTGTCCCTGGCCTAACCTACGTCACAAGGTTGCTGTAGGGATAAAATGAGGAGTGGGGAACCCTTGAGCTCCTTGGAGGGAACCATGGGATATAAATGCAGTAAGTGCATGCAATAAGTCCTTCCATCTGCCTCTTCTCAACCTACTGCCCATCAATTTCAGTGAGAGACCCAAGTCCTAACCTTATAAGAAAGGGAAAGGGAGGAGAGGGAAGGGGAAAGTTCTCTCTTGCTTTCTCCACTTTTTCCACGCAGTTCATCGATCGGAATGCTCCTGGATTTCACCCCCAGGCCTTTATATGGAAGGTGGAGTCATATTTAACTTTGTTCTATTGATCTTTGGTTTCAAAAAACCAGGCTACCAATAAAAAGTACATTTTTAAACAAGCCTCTTTCAGAGAGAGGCTGGAATTAAAGTGACACAATGCTTTTATGGACTGCTTTAAAGAATCCCCTTGAGGTTCCACTTAAAACAATGTGTTAACAGAGCCCAAATTACTTTGTTTTACTAGCCAACAAAATGTTAAACATGCCCTAAGCCAGGTTTCCAGCATGTTCTGCAGGAAGATGAAAGCGCTGGGAGTCTGAGCACACAGGACAAATAAATTAATTTCCAGACTTAAACCCTTTCAGTGCGGCCTCTAATAGTGACTAGGCTAGCCTGGGCTCCTTCCCTTATCTTTTTTCATTTGTTTGTTTGTGTTGGGGATTGTTTCCTCCATCAACTTCTTCCTGATTGGCTCCTCCCTTGCCCAATACCCGTTAGAGTCCCAGCTGTGACAGCTATAGCCAGTTATGAAGTGGCCAGGTACACATTGCCACAAAAGATGATATATATGCATCACACAAAAGAGACAGAAATTTGCATAAAATTTGCATATTGGTAATTTACATATATATATGCACAAGTTACTAGTCACTGCTGTTTCATCAGAGTTGGGAAGTGACCCAAAGCAACTTATAAAATGATTTTTTTTTAAAAAAAAGCTTAGAAACCATTTATATAATTTAAATAGAAATTTATATAATTTAAACAGTGCATTCCACCATTGTGGCATGAAGGACATCTATTATTATTATTATTATTATTATTATTATTATTATTATTATGCTGCCCTATACCAGCAGGTCTCTCAGTCTCTGTAGAGATTGCTCCCACCCCCTCTTAAAAGAAAAAATTTCTGGTGAAGTTCTAGGAAAATATGGGGGGAGATCATACAGACTCCCACAAAATGTGAAGGAAAAAAAACATGGCAATTCCATACTGAACACTTACTGTGGAAAAAGCATTGATTAATATTTTGGTTTTTGACTATCAGCTGATTGTTAACTGTACATACAGTGGTACCTCGTGTTATGTACGGAATCCGTAACAGAAGCCTGTTCATAACGCAAATTGCCCAATTTAGCACTTCAGCGCATGCGTGAGCGTGAGCAGTGAAACCCGGAAGTAACCCATTCCAGTACTTCCGGGTTGCTGCGGGACACAACCAGAAAAGACGCAACATGAAGCGGACACAACACGAGGTACGACTGTAATATAAAAAGTCAGTTATTGATGCCTCTTGAGGGTTCTGTGGGGGGGGGGATATGTAGATATTTTTTTTAAAAAAAAATTAAGTTACTATTCACTGCTGTTTCATCAAAGTTGAGAAAGTGACCCAAAGCAACTTATAAAATGATGAAAAAAATTAAACCAATCGTAATTAGTTGATTAACAGTCTATATTCATACTTTTAGAAAACATTGCTATTACAGTATAAATTTTACTCTGATCCTTAGCAATTTTATATGCAAGTTGCTAAATTAAAAAGAAAAGAAAAGAGCGAGGGGAGATTCAAATTTTTGATGATAGAGTGAGTAAGCACTTTCCCTCAACACCTCTCTGGAGATGTAGTTGCAGGGTGTCTAATAAATCAAGAGAATAGTTGGAATATTCTGGAAACCTGCCAGAGCTAAGAGCCCATCAAGAGAAATTCTTTCCTTGTCCGTCCGTCCGTCCGTCCCCCAAAAAAATCAGTGTTAAAAGGTGAGAAAGAAACAACCATGGTTCTCTGCCTAATTCAGATTGAAGCTTTCTTTTGTTACATTGCGTTTTTGAAGAAGGTGGCTCTATTCTGGCGCATACAGAAGCAAAACTGTACTTTTTTTCTTGACAGAACAACCCTTCTTGGGCCTCCTCCCATCTGCCTGCCAGATTCTGTTTCACTACCAGCCCCACAGCTGTCCACAGCTGTATGTCTTCCAGCTCTGCACAACTGGCTTTTTCACACAGAAACGGAGTGGTGTGTGTGTGTGTGTGTGTGTGTGTGTGTGTGTGTTTAAAAAGTATTCACTCCATCATATTGCTCCAGTCCAACAGTGTGTAAAACCTGGCATTTCAGGGCAAGAGTAGCACTTTGTTTTGTGGTCATGGGGCAGCTTTTTTCCCTCCTTCCTCTCCAAAGCAGAAAACAGTCTGAGGAGACTATTGCCTCCATCTTTTTTCCAAGGATTCCCTCTCCAACCTCACTTCACTTTCTTTTGAATGTCTGAAAAGACTTTTACCTCAGTATTCCACAAGAACCATTTCCCCTCCACACTCACAACGCCACCTGCCCTTCAACCATAGTAACCCTCTTTTTTCTCTGGTATCCTTTATACTGTTTTCTTTGCAATCCTTTATACTATCTACAACTATTCTATTGGTCCCTCCCTCGCCCCACCTGAAATATTTCTAACTAATTCCAAATATACTGGCACCAAAAAAATGTTCGTCTAAAAGGACTGGACACTCTGTATCCCATCCTAACAGATATTTCCTATCCCCTGAAGTGATGTTTTTGCTGGATGCTGTTTGAGGCTGAATGGAGGAAGCACAGCCTATATTTTTTTAATGCATGTGATCATGAGGGGACCAAGGGCAGGTCTATCACTCGACTGTAGAGATGGAGGGGAATTTCATTTGATGTGCCGTTTTAAGCAAATGGGTCTAATTCGCAAATATCACCGGACTAATCTCTGAATTTTTGCAATACAGTTCTCACCTTAACACAATGACACACAAACCAAAGCCCGAAATGCAGTTCAAAATTCAGAATTATTATTATTTTATAAATGTATTTGTTTGGTTTTCAGATTAAAATTTTGCAGTCACATATCCAGCATACAACATAGAAACAAGATTCCAGAGAATCTCCTAGACTTCCCTCCTCCCCTTTGTGGGTCCTATTATTAATCATTTCCTCCTGCAGCTTTTATAATAATCCAAATCTTTTACCTTTCAATTGTATCCAAAACTCACCATTAAACTACATACAATTGTTACTCCAATCCTACAAACTATTTTAACTGTTTGCAATGGTTTATAAGATAAGTTTTGAAATTTCCCCATTCTTTATGAAAATTTTGGTTTCTGATTTTTCCGGTCATGTTAGCCATTTTGGCATAATCCATCAACTTGATCTGCCATTCTTCTCTGGTAGGGACTTTATCTTCTTTCCATTTCTGGACACTGAAACATGTACAACCCCCCCAAAAAAATCAATTCAAAATTCAGAATTAAATACAGGCTCACACACACCCTACTTATGCACATTCCACTCCCATAGGTATAGTCCTATAAATAAAAGCACTGTGTTGCTAAAAACTTAGACATATGGAAAAGGCTGGTGGTCTGCTGGAATAATAGAATCGTAGAGTTGAAAGGGACCCTGAGGATCATCTAGTCCAACCCCCTGCAATGCAGGATTATGCAGCTGTCCCTTACGGGGATTGAGGATGCTGCTCGATTCATGATTAGGGATGGGGGATAAAAATGGATTCTGTTCACATTTAACCTCCCTAATTTGCAGTTTCCAAACAGTCATCCCTCAAAATTCGCAGTTCACTGAATTTTGTAGTGCATTTCTTCAGCTAACATGTACCAGAAAAGCACATACTTTGGCTCAGCGTGCAAGAATGTATATATTAGTGATAGTAGCATACAAAAGTGCATTACCTTAGGGGAAATTGCTATGCAACAAAAAAAAGTGCAGATTAGGCAAAAATGTATGTAAAAAATACTGGTGAATTTTCATGAGGACTTAAAAAAAACCACCAACTGCACACTGATGTGAAAATGTGGAGAACTGAACTAAGATTGGAAAAATAAGAAAGCAACACTGGCAGGTTCACCTAATTGTTCCCACACCTCTCCTCCCTATACCATGCCAGGAGGAAATGAAAGCAGAAGATTGGCTTAGCGTTACATGCAAACCAGCCCTTATGGTTTGTTTCACTCTAGACAAACCACAAATGGAAGCACTTGCGCTGAGCAGCATGCATGAGCACTCTGCTTATTTGGAGTAAGGTATGTTATGTTACAGGTCATGACTTACCATGGCATGCAAGGGGAGCCACTGAATGTTGCTGTGAGATTTATAAGAGGAAGAAAACATATTCGCCATAGCTTTCCAAAATGGATGGTTTCAAAAGCTTCCTGCCCATGGAGAGTATCCATATGAATGTGAAGCAAATGAAAGGCCCATCAAAGCCTGATGCCTTAACGCTTACTAACAACTGATTAAATCAAATATTCTGTTTGATCTCTCATAAGAGGCGCAGTTCACATATTCCTTCATGCATCATAAGAAAAGAGAGCCATTGTTAAGGGTTACAGGGCAGAAAGGTTGAAGATTAAAGATCATTTCCAGATGGGCCAGCAGTGGTAGAACCAAACACCCATTTTTATTATTAGTGTGATAGATATGCTATCCCCAAACCAGCACCAAGGCCAGGATAACCCATCTTCATGACCTGGTTATGCGTTCTGCCACCAAAACACAGGAACATAGGAAGCTGTCTTGTACTGAGTACAAGGACTGGCCCATCTTGCTCATTCTTGTCTACACTGACCAACATTAGCTCTCCTGGGGTTCAGTACACTTCCAAGCACAATTCAAAGTGTTGGTGTTGACCTTTCAAGCACTACATGGCCGGTATACCTGAAGGAGCGTCTCCACCCCCCATCATTCAGCCCGGACACTGAGGTCCAGCACCGAGGGCCTTCTGGTGGTTCCCTCCCTGTGAGAAGTGAAGTTACAGAGAACCAGGTAGTGGTGCCCGCCCTGTAGAACGCCCTCCCATTAGATGTCAAGGAAATAAACAGTTGTCTGACTTTTAGAAGACACCTGAAGGCAACCCTGTTTAGGGAGGTTTTTGATGTTCGATCTTTTATCGTGTTTTTGATATTCTGTTGGGAGCCACCCAGAGTGGTTGGTGGGGTATAAATAAACTATTAATTATTATTATTATTAGGCAGTGGTCCCTCCTACCTGGAAATGCCAAGGATTGAATCTGGAAACTTGTGCATGCATAGGAATGAGTTAGACCAGCGGTAGCTCAGTATTGTCTACAGTGACTAGCAGTACAAATTTAGAAATTATGACTGTAATTTAAATAGGGCAGGGGAAGCAATGCCACCACTGGGTGCTGACATTAGGGGGGGGGGAATCGCACTAAAATGATGCTGAATTTTCATAAGTTTTGTCAGTGCTATTTGTGTAGAAAAAGAGGCACTGGAACTCACCATGAATGCCTCCCTTGTTCTCTTATAATGGTAATGGCTCCCACCTGAGAGGTGCTGGAACTGAGTTCTGGTGAGTTCTGGCTGGGGGGGGGAGCCCTGAATTTTGTTTTGTTTTGTTTTGCACACTGATGCAGAAAAATGTGGAGAATTGAATTTAAGAATGGAAAAAACGAGAAAGTGAAAGAGCCAAAATTGACTGCCCCCCCATCTCTGCTAGTGAGCTGCCATAGGAGCTGCAGAGCAGCCATCAAACCCAGCAACAAGTAAACTTTGCTGCAACAAGGCACTGGCTTGAGAGACTCAGGATGAACAGTACCGTAGGTCTACCCTGAGTTGGACTTAGTTGGCTACAGCCCAGAGTAGGGCATAACTAGGTAGGCCTGGGAATATCCACTGCCTGGAACCCTGAAGAGCTTCTGCCAATTAGCACAGGCAATACTGAGCCCAACAGACCAATGGTCCAGCTTGATATTTCAGATTTTGTGCTTGTATTTAAATCATGGCTTTATTCAGAACCACGAGAATCTCTTGCGCTCTTGCTTCTTGCTGCAGCCAGATTGACAGTGGCTGCCCATTGGAAGTACAAATCACCTCCTTCCCAGGAGGAACAGGTAGCAAAAGCATGGGATATTGCAGTGTCAGAACACCTGACATATAAACAGAGACTCCTTAATGGTTCACCAAAAATAGATCTTTTTTACTCGACATGGTATAAGTTTCTCTCCTATGATAACTCAGTTGAACAGCCCATTAAACCCTCTGCTCTACTGACAGCTATGTGGAGAGGTTTTATTGAGAACCAAAATGTCCCACCTTTTTCTTCTCATATGTGACAATTGAAAGCAGCATTGTCTTTTCAGTTCTTTCCTGGTGTTTTACCCCTCCTCTGTATCTGTGTTTTATTTTTCTACTTTCATTTTTATTTGTATTTTCCATATCCATGTGTTTATGCCAAGAAACCTTTGGGTTTTTTTGGATTTTGTTTAAAAAGAACCATGAGGACTGGAATCTTATTTTGCCTTTAAGGAAAGGGCTGTAGCTTATTTTGGAGAGCACAAAGTTGCTTGATTCAATCCCTCATCATCGCCAGGTTGGACTGGGAAAGTTTCCTGTCTGAAACCTGGAGAGCCACGGCCAGTCAGCATAGTCTATCTTGAGCTAAATGAACCAATGGCCTAGCTTGATATAAGGCAGCTTACTAGCTTCCTGGTACAGTAGTACCTCGGGTTACAAACACCTCGGGTTACAAACACTTCGGGTTACGGCCTCCGCTAACCCGGAGGTAGTACCTCAGCTACCTCAGGATGAGAACAGAAATCATGCGGCGGCAGGAGGCCCTATTAGCTAAAATGGTACCTCAGGTTAAGAATGGTTTCAGGTTAAGAACGGACCTCCAGAATGCATTAAGTTTGTAACCAGAGGTACCACTGCAGCTGCAAAGTCCTGCTACCATCGCCACCATCTGCCTCCTGAGGTTGCTACCTCATCACTCCGTCCAATGATAGGGCCAGTCCTGGACACCAGCAGGCCCCTCCACTTATGAGAACAATGATAATTAAAGCAGTCTCTTTATAAACTTTTGTTTTGTTTTTGTTACGGAATTATCCTCCGAAAACCTTGCTGGGAGCGCACATATTAACATGACAAATCAAATCCTCTCAAAGGCATGTTTAAACAATGCACTACAGCCTTCACACTTCCTGTCAGGGAAAATATTTTATATCTCCCCTTTTATTTATACAAGGTACTAGAAGGAGCAGATATAAATCTCCTTCCCTTCTAGCCCTTTCGTCACTGTGTGAGAGATGCAGAAAGAAGATGAAACACTGTGCAAATAAACTGTAAATTTAACACGCACGCCCCGTCTGGCGGAATGCGATGGGGGCACGAGGTGAGGGATAAACACACAGGGAAAAGCATCTGCTGAAGGAGGAGGGATTTAGCAGATCTGAGATCAAAGCTAAAAATAGTTCAAGCAACACTCTGGGCTGGGACAAAGTTTTCCAGCTCCCCACAGCATCAGACCATGAAATTTAGGGGCTGAAGCCTAGGCGTTGGTCTATTAGGGCAAATAGGGTGCTGCCTCAGCAATCTCAGCCTGTCTTCAGCCACACCCCCACCTGCCCGCTTTCTTTCTTACAACCAGCCCTGGAGGTGGTACTGGCTGTTAGCTTCCTTCTCCTGGGTCTCAGTGTTACCCATTGCAGAACTTGGCAGGGAGGAGGAGGAGGAGGACAGGCTCCACCTGTCCTTGACTCTGGCGCCACCTAGAGTTTGTCTCCTTGCCTCCTGCCCTACGAGTCCCATTGGGCACTAGAAGTGGAAGGGCAGTGCCTTGTAGATTAGCAGGTGGCATCTAAGAGATTGGAATGGAGAATAGAGCCACTGGGCCCAAGGACCCAGCCACTGCAGCCCACATTTGTGAGGATGGTGGAACAGTCAACAGATCTTTATGCCCGAGAAGGTGAAGCTGGGATGGAGACAATATTTCAGATATTTACAGCTTTATTCAGATATTTACTACTTTAAGCACTAATGCGAGCATCTTGAGTTGGACTCAGAAATGGAAAGGTAGCTGCTGTGTTTTGGACCTGATTCAATTTCCAAATTGATGTCAAAGGCAGCCCCGTGTAGAGTGCATTGCAATGATCCAATCTGGGGTTACCGGAGCATAGCCAAGTTGTCTCTGTCCAAAAGGGGTAGTAGCTGGTGAAGCAGCCAAGGCTGGAAAAACGCACTCCTAGCCTCCAAGTCTACTTGAACACCCAACGACAGTATTGAATCCAGGAGCACCTACAAGCTGCAGACCTGCTCCTTTCACAGGCATGCAAACCCATCTAGCCATCTCTGGTTCCTGTTAACTATGAAATCTCTGGATTAATATCCAAATGCAAAATATTCCCTTTGTTCAGTTCTCCTAACTTTGCTTAATCACATTAGCTATTCTTCTCATTTATTAGGTGTAAGATTTAGACATCTATGGTATTTATTTTGATTTCGTTTTTCAAGGGAAGCTGGCCATCTCTTCGTTTGACGGGGAATACACTTTTGTCCCAGCTGCGAGAAAAGCCAGCAGGTCTGTTAGCAGACAGGAGATAATGATCTTGTTGGGAAGTTCTCTGTGGAATGCAAGAGGAAATCCTGGTGAAAATGCTGACCATCATGCTCCCAGTTGTTCCAGCTGAGATTCCAACTGTCATCTTAGGGTGTGATCCAGGAGAAGGAGGGGATGCTGGCATCATTGGTCTCCATGCTCGCACCTTCCTTCCTTACAGAGTCCAGGCACTCAGATTTCCATCAGCAACGTCTTTATTGCACATGATAACCCAACTGCAAATAGTGGTTCTGCTATCTTCTTCTCTTCTTTTCTCCTTACGCTGCTCTCTCCTCACACTGGTATCACTGGTGTTACCAGGCAGGCCCTGGAGCTGCAAGCTTCCTGAGCCTGAATGGAGTGACTGAGGGCCACATTTAGGGTTTCCACAGCATAAGAGAAGTCTGCTGGATCAGGCCAATGGCCCATTTAGCCCAGCATCTTGTTCTCAAAGTGGACAACCAGATACTTGTGGGAAATCCCCAGGCAGGACCTGAGCTCAAGAGCACTCTCCTTTCCTGTGGCTTCCTTTGATATTCAGAAGCATTACTGCCTCGAACTGTGGAACCATCATCCCTAGTAGCCATTGATAGCTTTATCCTCCAAGAATTTGTCCAATCCTCTTTTAAAACCATTGGCCTGATCTTCCAGTTTTCGTATGCTGTTCTTCCCACTCCTGGCTTTCCAGTTTACATGCACATTCTTGCACCACACCACACAACACACACACACACTCAAACACATCTGTAGTGAACAGGGCTCCAAACTTACAAATTAGTAGCAGAGGTCGACGGTGACATCTCTGCCAATACTCTGTTGACTATGAGACTAGGCTGGAAATTGAACCCAAGACCTGCAAGATGCCAGTTCAAAGCCCAGTCCACAGGGGTGTGTTGCCTTTTGCTTTTGTTCTGATCTGACAGCCATCATTGGTTTGATGTGTGCCTGATATCTCTTGCCACTTTAAGAAATGCTGAGCCCCTAATCCATTTCAATCCCTCTCTCCTTGCTTCTGAAATAATTCTCTGAAAGAGCTTGGGAGCAGGGAGGGAGGACGGTGGAGGTCAGGGCTGTGGCTTAAACACTTTTTGTCAAAACACTGTCCCACCAAGTTCAAAACCGACTCCCACCCACAGAAGTTAAGAGACAATTACGTTGTGGCCATTTCAAACGACCTAATCCCTGGCCAAGATACCTTTGTTCCCCATCTCCACCTGGAGAGGATAAGGTGAGCAGTTCATTAGTTTGCTGGAGCATGTGCTGAGTATTAAATCTTACTTCAAATAAGGAAGGGAGGGGACCAAAAAAAAAAGCCAATGCACTTCCAGCTGTGTGCTTTACCATAAGAAAGAAGACAAAAACTTAGCTGGGAGATGAGAGTCATGGGATATGGGAGGTGGTGGCTGTCATTCAGTGGCAGAGTACATACTCCCAGGTCACTAGCTGGCATCTCTGACCACAAGCATTTCAGGCAAGACTATAAAGAGATGCTATAATACTCCCTGCCAAGTAACATAAAAACCTAAGGAGAGCCTGCTGGATCAGGCCAATGACTCATCTAGTCCACCATCCTGTCCTCACAGCTGCAATACATTTTTCTTAATGCAAGAAAGGGACATCACAGCTAGATCAGGGCCTGTTTTAGCAAGGTGGTAAGTTTTACCTTGTTGGCATCCATCTGCCGCAGGAGACAATGGAGGAGTGCGCCATTGCGGGTGAAGTCAAACTGTTGAAAGTTTGCAGCACCTGCTATGGCTGTAGAGACTGTTATGAGAGAGCCATGTTTTGTTGCAGCTGCGGCAGACCATGGCGTCTGGTTGTGCTCTGCAGATTCATTATGGTGTTTCTTCTCTCTTCTAATTAGCAGAGCTCATGAGGTAAAATGTGAACTGCCTTTTAACATTATTTTCAGATACAAATCTCACAACAATTGGCTGGTCTAGACATACCGGTACTCCTAGTATGTACTTTCTGTTTGGGGAAAAGGTGTGCTTTTTAGGTTCTCGAATTCCTTTTTTTTTTTTCAAGAGTTGGTACCTAAGAAGAAAACCCTTGAGCAATGATACATTTGTCTTTGGAAGAAGGATAATTTATCTCCATGCCAGCTGTTTAGCCTGGTTTCCCATGCTTGAAAATTTAGATTTATTGGATGCCACAAATAGAAATGGCATAGCCATTTAATCGTCTTGTGTTCCATGAAGGGGAGAGGGTGGCTAAGCAGAGAGAAAAAGTCAAGGCAGCGCAGAAGCAAGACAACTGGAGGAGTTTGTGAGAAGAGGGCCTTGTCTGCACAGCCAAGCTCAAGATGGGTCAAGATCGTTGATAAAAGTGTGTCATTGCTGTATCATATTTTATGATGGATTGTATATTACTCTTTTCTGTTCTGTTTTGATGCATGACTTTGCTATTCCATACACTGCTTTGAATATATATTTTTCAATGCAAAGCTGTATATAAATGTTGATGTTTTTTAAAGAAAATGCCAAGGATTGAACCTGGGACCTTTTTCATTCAAAGGTTGTGCTCTACTATCTTTTAATCAAGATGGCAGGATTATGTGTCAAAACAAATGTCAACCAGTCCTGGTTCAGATTTTTTGAAAAAATAAAGGTGTTGATTTCTTAAGCAATGTATTCTGGATGCAGCCAAGTACACTTGCACGCTTACGAACAAATAACATTTAACAATGAACTTGTTTGGTTGAAGTAGAATGCATAGTATTTTGCTTGTCTTTAGACATCCTAAAACTTTAATTGTGAAAGGGATTTATAATGGTTGCTCAGTGTTTGGCACTATGTATATACCATGCACAGCGGGTGAGGGAATGGGTCCCATTTGCTGCAAATGTCTTGGACCAGTCCTTTGGGAAGGGGGAATGGCTTTAAGCATGAGAACCCCTCCTCTGCCATCTGAAATGGAATAACCCAGCCACCATGTGATTTCCCCTGATTGCTTCTTTCAGTACTACATGGAGAAAATTAGACGCCAGGTTTTCAGCCAATGATTTAAAAAATAATAATCAATGAAGGGATGTGAATCAAACACCAACTTTCCCAGTTCCTAATGGATGCTTCTGCTGGAGAGCACAGAGTCCTGGAAAGCCCCAGTTGCACACAGATATGTAGACAGAAATGTTTTGTGGTTCTGGACGACTTTGGGAAGGGTACATAGCTGACTGATACCTACTTGACCACAGCATTGGGGGGGGGGCTTCACATAAACAAAGAGGAAAAAGAAGAGTGCAGATCTGTATGAAGATCACAGGTGCTAATTTGTATGTACCGGTATGTATGGAGATGTAGAAATTACTACTATAATTTTAATAGAAACTACAGGGACCCAGTTCTCTCTTTTTATGGGGCTTTATTCAGCCAGACTTGGACCCGACAGCCCATTCATCAGAGGACTGTCCTCTGCAAAATAGGTCACAGGGCCACCCTACTTGACTGCCTTTCAGTAGTGTCAATGAAAAGGCGAGAACTTAGAGCCTGTCATAAGATCTCACAGAATACAAAAACATTGCTCCAGAAAGCGGTAGACAAGAATGATTTGCAGTTCAGCTCCTCTAGTTTGTGACAGAAGCTGTAAAATAAACAATCTGGCACAGATTTGAGGTTTTGTGGCTAGATCATGTGAGGTCTGCAAGAAATAATAAACAAGCTATTTGAAAGAAAAGAGTAGGCTGACTTGGGGGGGGGCACCTCATTCCGTGATTTTTATTTGTTTTAACAACACCCCGTTCCAGATTATTATTATTATTATTATTATTATTATTATTATTACCAACTTGAATAAAATATGGGAGGCAGGTAAGCCCTGCCCTCCATCATTAGTCACAAGATCCGGCACATGCACACCATTTGAATAGCAATGCTCATCAACTTTGGGAGGGGCTGCACCCCTCAAATATTTTATTGGGGGCAAAGGGACCCTGGCCCCTAGGAGATGGCTCCTATGAATATTATTATTAATTGGAGAGAGCAGAGCATGAAACTCATGAGATATTGCAGTTGGAAAGCAGGGAAGTTTGTTAGAGAACTGAAAGCGAGAGAAGCAGGAATCACTACCATTTTTGCTGGACCTCCTTCACACCTAAGAGCAGTCTGGCATGTTCAGCAAAAATTAAGTAGTTGCAATTTTCCTCCATCTTTTTATCCCCCAGCCACGAAAGACTACCGGGTGGAACTATAGCTCATTGCTGGAACCTATGCTTTGGATGCAAAGGCCTCAGGTTCAGGAGAAAACTTTGTCCTGAAACCCTGGAGAGCTGCTGCCTGTCAGCATGGACCAGGAATAGCCAACACGTTGCATTCTGGATGTTGTCAGGTTCCAGCTCCCAGCATCCTGGTCGGTATGGACAATGGTCAAGGATGATGGTTCCACAATTAGGGTGCCATCACAGAAAAGGCCCTTCCTCTGGTTGCCGCCAACCAAGCTTCTAAAGGTTGCAGCACAAGCAAGAGGGTCTCATTGGCAGCTCCTAATAATTGCACAGGGCAGTGGGGGAAAGGACATCCTTTTAGATCTCCTGGTCTGAAGTTGCTTAGGACTCTGTAAGTAAAAAATCAGAACCTTAGCACACACCTAGCACATAACAGTAGTCCAGTCTCAAGCTTACCAATGCATGATTCACAGTGGCAAGTCAGTCCCTTTGCTGTGACTTATGTGAAATGCTTTGTTATTTAAATTTATTGGATGAATTCTGAGCAACTTTTATTATTATTATTATTATTATTATTATTATTATTATTATTATTATTATTAAAGCAACAAAACCACCAAGGTATACTTAGTATTTACCTGTTGCTTTTCTGTCGCTGTTATTTTCAACAACACTTTTTACAGCTTGCAGAACACTGGTTGTTGTTTTTTAAAGGAAGGTGGAAGTGCTTTACGTTGCACATGCTGACACCATCCCATAGTAAGCCACAGACGGTGGGTAAGCCACATTCCTCACCGGCTGAACATTTTCCACCCTTCTTCTGTTATCTCTGGGCCCATTGTTTTCATTCCTGGGATTTCGTCAATCAGCACTTTCTCTTCTTCCTACTGGCGTTCTTTTATCAGGCTGTTCGCAAATAAATTTGTCACACTCCATCCCTTTGCTCCAATCTCTCCCCTCCCCCATGGAGCAAGCGAGAAAGAGTGTATGTTTAGATTATCCCACCACCCCTGCATGCAGAATCTTTTCAGTGATTTCCCTGACAGTTTTATCTGTTCTCTCTTACACATTCAGGAAGCATTGGGGAGTGAAGTATAGTGGGGGGGGAAAATGACTTTAAAAAAACACCTTTGTGGCTGGAGTGAATTAAGCAGAAGTGTTCATTTTTGTATGCTGTTGTCTTTTTATTGCTTTATTCAGAGCAAAGCAGAAGCAAAAATTATTGTTGCATCTAACATTTATGCCATGGCTTTCTGTCATCTATCCCTTCCAAATCTGATATTTGGGACAGTGTCATTGCTTCTGCAGCCAAAACAGCACCACCTATATACAAGAGTGAGTTATCAGCAAGCTGATATAATAATAATAATAATAATAATAATAATAATAATAATAATAATAATAATAATAATTTCATAGGGAGGTGAAAAGCCACAACACAAGCCAAAGAGGGTTGAGCTCAGTGGCCATGGAATTCTGCCTGCCTGTTGCGGGATGGGAACAGGAAGCTGGGTTGGAGAGGCAATGTATTGATTGAAACATTGCAAACGAGCAGGTATGCTGCAACATTTTGTTCCAAAACTCCCTGGTAAAACTGCATAGAAGATGTCTAACAAAAATTAGATAATCAGAGACTGCCAGTGAGATTCAAAGTACGTTCAGATCCAGGGGTTTCTCCTCAGGCAATAAGATTTGTAGTGTAGTGATTAAGAGCGGTGGACTCGTAATATGGTGAACCGGGTTCACTTCCCTGCTCCTCCGCATGCAGCTGCTGGGTGACCTTAGGCTAGTCACACTTCTCTGAAGTCTCTCAGCCTCGTTCACCTCACAGAGTGTTTGTTGTGGGGGAGGAAGGGAAAGGAGAGTGTTAGCCGCTTTGAGACTCCTTAAGGGGAGTGAAAGGCAGGATATAAAGTCCAAACGCCGCTGCTGCTGCTTCCTCCTCCTCCTCCTCCTCCTCCTCCTCCTCCTCCTCCTCTTATCTTCTTCTTTCACACATTCAAACAGATTCAAACCCCCATCCCTGTTGAAAAGGCTTTAGGGTAGCAGTGTCAGGGTAGACCACTCTCCTTGAGTCTTTGGACAGCAACTGCATCTCAGAAGCCATCAGAACAGACACTGGGGTACATCTGCTATATATTTTGGAACATACTTTTTCTGTTTATCTGCCTGTCTGTTCTGTATAGGTCCCACTGCCTCTTAAGATATCATTGCCAAACTCAGTACTATGGTTCCCAAGGTGTGAGTGGGGGTCTACCTTGGTGTTTGGATGCTGGGTGCCATTTTGACTCAAGATAGCAGACTGGGTCATGACCTTAGCATGACTTCAGCCATGCTTTTGTAGCATAGGCTTGTTTGCCTCTTGAAATATCATTGCAAACTTGGCAGGGGGTTCCTGAAGTGGTCTTCACTTACATTTTGACAACAGGTACCATTTTGCTTCAAGACGACGGAACAAAATGTGAGTTTGGCATAACATCACCCATTTTTGGCATAGGTTTGGCCACCTCTCAATACATCATTCCCAAATGTGTTCCCAAGATTAGAATGGCGGTAGTTGTCAACATTTGGATGCTAGGTGCCATTTTGATTCAAGATGGTGGACCAAACCATGCCTTTGATATGACTTCACTAAAAAAATTTGGTGTGACAGGTCCAAACTCACAAATTTCACTATCCATTTCAAAATCACACTTTTTTTGTTTCAAAATATTCCCGGACAGCTCCAGACACTCTGCGCTAGTGGCATAGCTGCCAAGTTTTCCCTTTTCTCGCGAGGAAGCCTATTCAGCATAAGGGAAAATCCCTTTAATAAAGGGATAACTTGGCAGCTATGGCTAGTGGGTGAATAAGTCTGCCTCAATGCAATACAGCTTCCTTCACAGGTTCACAAGCAACTGGAAGGTACACCTCAGCCAGGTGCAGACAGCTCCATGAGTGAGCCAGGCCAGAGGTTTACAGGTTGGTGCACCGAAGAGCCCCTCACCCTAGCCTCTGGATCCTGGGAAACCTCCCAAGCTAGCAAATTGCATGGGTAAGCTTCACCTACTAGATACACCTTTATAATATTGCCTCTTCTCTAATGAGCAGTGGAGACAGCTAATCTTGGTTCATTTACTGCCTGGCTCTGTTCTAAGGCAATAATCCCCTGGTGTTCTCTGTGGAGCATCCTGAGCTTTGGGGGTGGGAGGCAGGCGACTTCTTTCATTGATCTCCAATCTGACAAATGTCAGCAGCTGCAGATAATATCTGCTCTCCTCCTTCCACTGTTGCGAGGGGCAACTGTCTTGAAGTCCTCTATTCTCATGCCCTTGGGAGGTAGGGGGGGTGGGGATATAAGAAAATCTAGTGGGCCCACTAGCTTTTCTGGCTATCTCTGCTATTCTACTGTTTTAGTTTATAGACCAAAAGTGGAGACATGGTTTTTTCTACCAGCCAGCCTAAGATGCTTACAAATCTCCACTGACAAAAGAGCAAAAGGTTCCCCAAAAAACCTTTCCATTATGCCCCTTGCTTGGGATCCACCAGAAAGCATTCTTTTCTGTTTTCTTCTCTTAATATACTTTGTTCCTGGAGCATGTTGTTCTGATGCTAGGCAAGTGGTTGGGGGGGGAGGAAAAGTGGAACTGGGGAAATGATTTCATAACAGCAATCTCTGCAGAGCCCCTGAGAGGATGAAGATGCTTCTTAAGAACCATGTCCTGTCCCATAAGAACGTTCACTTCATTCAGATACCCTACACACATTATGTTTATCCTGCAGGATGGCAAAACATCCAGGAAAACTATGTGATCTTCCTTCGGGGACCTGAGGCCTGATTCATGGAAGATACGCTGGTTTCCAATAATCCATTGTTAAGATTTTCCCCTTCAGAGCATGGGATGTTTATGAACATTCTGTGATGTCACAGCAAGAATGGCAGGATTCAAATCAGCTAGTGGTGAAATTTGCTTTATTTGCTCAGGGGTGTGTGTGTGTGTGTGTGTGTGTGTGTGTGTGTGAGAGAGAGAGAGAGAGAGAGAGAGAGAGAGAGAGAGAGAGAGAGAGAGAGAGAGAGAGAGAGAGAGAGAGAGAGAGAGAGAGATTATACATTCTCGCAAGGAGCCAAAAATGCTGGAGTTCCTCTGATAAAATCCTACTCTGATCCACATGATCGAGAACATGTGTGGAGTCTGGGTTGTAAAGGAAATCGCCTACTGTATGAAGAAAGAGAAATTGTTTTTAATAGCTCCTCACCAGGGATTTATTCTCCAAATTCCTAAAGAGGGAGGGGGTGTCCAGTCCCCAACCCTTCCCAGCTGCACTCCATCCCAAGGTCAACAGCACATGGCTTTAGATTTCTGAAAATGATAATAATGAAGGTTGCACCAGAATATAGAGGCAGAAAAATTCATTGACCAAGGCTGCTGAATGTTTCACACTATAAACAGGGATTTAAAGGGTTTAGGCCATGCATACCTAAGAGATTGCCTACTTCCTTCTGTCACATTGACATTCCTATCATTGTCCAAAATGGCACTAGCCAAACCCTCTACAAGGATTCATACAAAGCTGGTCTAAGACATTTTGCTGCCTGAAGTGAAGGGCAAGACACCACCTTCCACTTACAAAATCCAATTAAATGGGAAATTGAATTTTGCTTCAACGCTTGAGACAGGACAACATTCCCCACCACACTTGAGAGCAGCAGGCTAACATAGAAGGTGCAAAGCAGGACTTGTGGTTTATATCCAATGCTAGCCCTACCCAGAGTATACCCATCAAAGTTAAGGGACATGACTGCCTTCCATCTGTTCATTTCAGGGAGTCTACCATGAGCAGAACTTAGTTGGATGGAACCCAACAGATCAGGAGGAGTGATTGGAGAGGCAGCTGCTGCCCTCCACACAGCCCAGCTTCTGCAGCCTGAGGAAAGTGTCTCACTCTGCCTAATGCTAGGGCTGGCCCTGGTTGCAATCCAGATGTTCAAGGTAGGTTTGATGTGAATGGCAACCAACAAGCTGGCATTGTCACTCCTGTGGACAAGTCAGCTCATGAGGGCTTGTGCAGCTGAGCTGGGTGGAAATGGTGGTAAAGCTCAGCCCAGGATATGTGGAGCTTGTGGTGCTCATGTATCCTTAATGTGGGGCGTATGAACCATTGATTTTGCACATAACTCTGCACTCAGCTAGATGAGAGTGGCAGTTTGTTCCAGCAGCTTCTACTGGTCCTGTTTACAGTCTCTTCAACATCTGTGGACCATCTTTATTAGAATCTTCAACCTGCTCTTGAAGCATCTTTTCCACAAGATTGTCCTCCTCCTATCGGAAGAAGGGCCCATCTACTCCAGCATCTAGCTTCTCTGTGTCTCAGGGTAACACTTCATGTATCTGATGAAGTCATCTGTAGATCACAAAAGCTTCTGCCATAACAAATCTATTAGTCTTTAAGGTGCCACAAGACTCTATGCTGTTCATGCTAAAGACTGTCATTAGCAATTGAATTGTTCAGGTCGATGGCAGCCCTTCCTTCCTTCTTTCCTTCCTTCCTTCCTTCCTTCCTTCCTTCCTTCCTTCCTTCCTTCCACTCTCAAAAGAATGGATTCCTTCAAAATTCACCAGAGCCGACCTAGTAATTGCCTTGACTTGTCATAGTCAGGCTCATCCATCACACACTGCAACATGACATATCAGCCAGGGAAATTCAAAAAGAAGCAGTTTTCTGTCTGCTCTGATTTGCCAATTGGAGGAAAGCAATGCCTTTGGAAGAAGAAAAATACCCACAATTTTAAGTGTTTAGATAGCACAGCTCTGCCAATATATTTTCCCTCCCCAGAGATCAAGCAGGGTAGATGCTTTCTACCTAAAACACAGCTCAGGATGAAATTCAGGATTCTGCTCCTGTGGAGAATGGATTGGATGGAGACTATGTTAGTTTGAACTTAGGTCCCATTGAAATAGGCAAAACAAGTCAATCATGATGACTTACATAACTCGAGTCCCACTGAGTTCAGTGGGCAGTGACTTCAATTAAATTACAGAGCAATCCTAACATCAGAAAGCCAGGGCAAGTTATGCTGGTGTCAGTTACCCCTATTCAAAACTCCATGCAGAAGGAATTTGATTTACATATCCCTTTTTGCCAGCCTTTCTTTTGTCTTGGGCTGCAAGGTCATGTGACTGAGATGAAAGGGGTTTGGAAAAGGTATTATTCTCTCCTTGCCCTGTCCCACCTCCACCCCACCCCACCCCCGATGCCCCTAATGCCTCTTGCCATAATGCCACAATTCCCTTTAAGGGGAATTATGTTGACATGATTTCCACCTGCCTAAGTTACTCTGGCTGAACCCCAGCTGAGCTGAGGTGAGGAACTTACATCAGCACATCTCTGGCTCAGCCAGGGTGAGAGATTTATGATGGCAGAGCCCTGGCTGAGCCAAGAAAGCCCAAGACCTACAGAATCCAAATTCTCTCATCCCAGCACGTCTTGGGTTCAGATTGCGCTGTTAGCCTGCATCCAACCCAACATGCTTCATGAGTGCAAGCACCCAAATCTGCATTTCTGAACTGTGGTATACCAGTGCATGTGTATATTTTCCTCACTGCACACTGCATTGTGGGCTCTTTAGTTTTAAGGCGTCTACAGACTTAGGACTACAGAAGCCTTGATACAGTGCAACTGCGAGCAAAACATGTGTGCACAAGCGCCACCTTGTTTATGCAGCAGCTGCAGTCACAAAACTGTAGACTACTGTGGTGGGGTTGTTTCTGCGGTCCTCAAGGAGGCAGTAGGGTGGCTGCTCCCCCAAAAATTCCACCCTGGACCTTCTGATGAAGAGGAACTGCTGACCAGTCAGTCATGCATTCCGTCTTTCAAGGCAAGGTACTGGAAAATGCCAGGGCACAGAAGCTGCAGGCATTCTTGGAGAATACCAATAATCTAGATCAGGCATCCCCAAACTGCGGCCCTCCAGATGTTTTAGCCTACAACTCCCATGATCCCTAGCTAACAGAACCAGTGGTCAGGGGTGATGGGAATTGTAGTCCAAAACATCTGGAGGGCCAAAGTTTGGGGATGCCTGATCTAGATCCTTCCCAGACTTTCAGGTCAGGTTATGGGATGAATCAGCCTTGGTGGCCCTTTATTGAGAGCAGGAAATGTGACCATTCTCCTCCTTATTAGTTTCTCTGTAGTTTTTGATATTGTTGCCTATGGCATCCTCCTAGACTTGGGAGATGCCTCACTGTATCAAACTGAGCTGCCAAACTTTGGGTTACATCTGATGTAATGCTGATTTAAAAGTCACTTATTGGTATACTTATTGTCCCAGCTCCTGCCAACCTAGCAGTTTGAAAGCACGCCAGTGCAAGTAGATAAATAGGTACTGCTGTGGCGGGAAGGTCAATGGCGTTTCTATGCGCTCTGGTTTCCATCACAGTGTCCCGTTGCACCAGAAGCGGCTTAGTCATGCTGGCTACATGACCCGGAAAGCTGTCTGTGGACAAATGCCGGCTCCCTCGACCTAAAGCAAGATGAGTGCCACACCCCATTGTCGCCTTTGACGGGTCTTAACCATCCAGGGGTCCTTTCCCTTTACCTTTACCTATTGGTATACAGTGGTACCTTGGTTTACGAACTTAATCCATTCCAGAAGTCCGTTCTTAAACCAAAGCATTCTTAAACCAAGGTGTGCTTTCCCACAGCAGCAGGGGACTCAATTTACAAATGGAACACACTCAACAGGAAGTGAAACATGTTCTCATTCCAAGGCAAAGTTCACAAACCAAAACACCTACTTCCGGGTTTGCAGCGTTCTTAATCCAAGTTGTGCATAAACTAAGCTGTTCTTAAACCAAGGTACCACTGTACAGTACTTGTTATATTGGTGAAATGTTTTGCACCATTAGAACATTGTTAAACAAGAGAATGCATAACCAGGTATACAGTAACTTTATTGCACAATAGATCGAGCAATGAGTTTCCAATAGCACATTGGCTGCATTTGATTCCTCTCTTGTGCAACATGAAAACTCACTTGTCTGATAACCCAATAGCCCTTCCACTAGTGGATAGAGAACATGGGATACAGACCTTGATTTCTCAGCTTTATTATTATTATTATTATTATTATTATTATTATTATTAACTGCTCTTAGTGTCTTAGTGGTTGCTTGCATTTCCGAAGTGATGATGATGATGATGATTACAACTGATTTCTTAATCATCTCAATGTGATTCGTGCCTAAAATAATTAAACACACAAAACCAAGAGAGACATTTAAAGCAAAACTATGAGGCAAACCCCGTTCTTGCATCAACAAGGTACCTTTATTAGAACATTTTGGATTAAGGAAATAGTTCCGAGGATAACATATGACCCGATTCTGGGATTTCATTTGATTGTGTACCCCTTTGCTTTGAATTTTCCTTCAACTGCACAGCAAAAAATAAAGGAAGAAAAGCTACCCCCCCCCCCCGACACACACACAGCCTGCCCATTTCCCAAGCCAGACCAAGTGCTCTGAATTTTTATTGGGAAAGTATTAAAGGGCTCTGCATTCTTACCTTTATTTCAAGACCTCCTACATGAAACAGGAAGGGAAAACATAAAAGCTTTGCTTCTTTTAAATTAGTTAGAGGGTGGGCTATTTTTACCCCACCCCCAGCCCCTTACTGTAATGAGAGAGAGAGAGAGAGAGAGAGAGAGAGAGAGAGAGAGAGAGAGAGAGAGAGAGAGAGAGAGAGAGAGAGAGAGAGAGAGAGAATGCTGTTTTTGAGAAGCTACAAAGACTTTTGAATTTCAATACCCACCAATACCAGAAACATGGTTTTAATTTACAGTTGTGGGTCCGCTCCGCCACGGCCACCCTCCCCCCCCTCTCCACATTCCTTCCCTTTCACATGAATCCTATAAGTGAGATGTGTTGCTACAACGAATCCCACAGGGACAGTCTGGACAAAAGTCGAGGAACAGCTGGAGAACTACAGACTGCGAAAGTCTGCCCCTGACGCTGATATGAATTATTAGTTTAGTCAGAGAAATACCTCTCTCCCTTCTCCTGCCATAGGCAATCATAAGCAGCACTTGGAAAGAATTAAAGCACTGCCTCTCCCCTCCCTCCCTCCCCCTCCTACCCCCCCCCCCCAGGCCCAGGAGCGGCTAAATGAAGATTTATATCTTTTTAAAATATATGACACTCTCTTCCATTCATACCCTTTCCAACTTCCCACTCTCCATTTCCTCCCATGCGCCCCTCCTTTAATTTCATTTTAAAATGGGATTCTGTAATAACTACCTGCTCAACATGATTCCCTACTGCCATCCTTCATTGCCATTAGGCTACCAGGCAGGCCGTGGGGTGTGGGACTGGGAAGAGAGGTGTGAGCGTGAGGACCCCAAAGTCCAGGATGCAAGCCTTGCTTCTCTCCATGCACATGACCAAAGTCATAATGAGGACTAGGAGATTGTGTGCCACCTAAGGGTGGACAAATCTGACAATTTCAGTTTCTCTCAGTTTCTCCTTTTAAGCCACTTTGAAGTTCCGTTCTTCACATTTTCATATCAGGACAGAGAAAAGAGAATACAGTGGTACCTCTACTTACGAATTTAATGTGTTCTGAACACACATTTGTAAGTCGAAAAAATTTGTAAGTCGAATCCCATAGGAATGCATTGGGAGAAAAAATTCATAAGTCGAAGCAACCCTATCTAAAAATTCGTAAGTAGAAAAAATCCTATCTAAACCGCATCCAAGATGGTGGACGGAGCTCCATTAGTAAGTAGAAAAATTCGTACGTAGAGTTATTTGTAAGTAGAGGTACCACTGTACTTCTTTGTGCACAGGGGCTATTATTCTGATCCAACCTGCACTTCTTATTTTTCTTGTTCTCATCAGTTTGCAATTTGTGTGTGTGTGTTTCTTAAGTAATGAAAAATCATCAGTATTTTAGCCTGTATTTTTCCTAATATTCATGTTTTTGCATGCTACTTAGCATGTTTGCAAATGATTTCCTGCTGATTTGATGCACTTCTTGTATGTTATTTTAGCAAAACCATTTCCCGTTTCTGGGGAGATGACGTTTGCAGGCTGAGAGCAAGCCCTCCCCACGCGCACAGGGCAGAATAGCCCCAGCGCCATTGGAGGGTCTTCGGTCACATCATCCCTAGGCCGTCCAATTCAGAGGTCTGGGGGCATAGTGCAGGCTATTTAAACTGCCCATAGCCAAGGACTTGACCCTTTTTCTCCCTGCTCAGTCAGTTCTCCCTCCCTCCCTCCCTCCCTTAGGTTAGGCTCTTTATCTCTTGACCTTGCTATGGACCTCGGTTGGTCGCCTGTTGAAGGGGGCTGGTAAGAATTTTTTCCACTTGGCAAATTGGCACCAGTTCATTTGGTTTTTCGCCTACTTCGTAGCCAATCGTCACAACTTTGAAAGGTTTGGCAGTTAGGCATTGGAGTATTCAGTTGAAGGGGAGGGGAGGGGAGGTAGTGGCCATCACCTACCCCTCCTATTTCAAGGGTATTCTGGTAAAGGAATCTGAGGGGCGTGGTCTCTGTCAGAAGCCCCAGACAGGGGGGCTAGGGCCATGGCACGCCCCCTAGCGGTGATCCTGGGGGAGTTCCTAGTTGATGTGCATCAGCAGGGCTCCCCCTACTGGTGGTTAACCCTTCCAAGACTTCCTACAGACAGGCAGGAGTCAGATATACCAAGACCAAAACACCAACATGGCTTGCAAATACAAAGAACAATTTTACTTGATTAAACACACTAAAGTGCAATGTGCATGTCAAAGCCTGGATATATTTATAGACCTGGCATCCCCAAAATGCAGCCCTCCAGATGTTTTGGCCTACAACTCCCATGATCCCTAGCTAACAGGACCAGTGGTCAGGGATGATGGGGATTGTAGTCCAAAACACCTGGAGGGTCAATGTTTGGGGATGCCTATTATAGACAAACAGTCAACTAATGGCACAACTCTGCCAGTAATGTACATAATAATAACATCAAAGCGCAGTGCAAACACGCAAATTTTCCTGCAGATAGTTCTCTATTAGAAGTGCAAAGTCATGTATATATGGTCAGATAAAGTCATGTGGTTTCCAGTACCTAAGCCAATACCACTCACATTCTGTAACCAATAAAGTTGTGGCCTTTTTCGTCCATTGACCTAAAATACTGCTTCGTGTGTCTTTATTTCACTTCCCTGGAGGGTTTGGGACCTTGCCATGCAAATATATATGTTTTTTACTCATACTTTCCCCAAATATACATGTTTTTGTACGCATTATTTGGAGGACAGCTGTGTTACAAAATTCAGAGAAGCATGAGTTCCAATGGGAAGTTGTGTTTTGGTTGGCCTGTTGTTTCAGGAAGTGGTAATTATCTAGGTTCATGTTAAAATATAGGCCAAACCAAATTTCTTCCCCTAGTGTTACTCCAGGGTCATTCAAACCATATATGAAAACAGTGGATTTCATGGGAGCATCCCGGATAGCTCAGTTGGTTAGAGTGCGGTGCTGATAATGCCAAAGTTGCAGGTTCGGTCTCCGCATTGCAGAGGGTTGGACTAGAGGTTCCTCAGGGTCATGTTCAACTCTATGATTTTATGACCTTGGAATCCATTTCCCTTAGCAGACAATCTTGGGGTCGTTCAAAGTTCATTGTGTTACTCTACAGAATTCTGCAGCTCACTCCAAGAGAAATAACCTTTCTAGGTGATCATATTATTATTATTATTATTATTATTATTATTATTATTATTATTATTATTTGTACCCTGCCCATCTGACTGGGTTACCCCAGCCACTCTGGGTGGCTGCCAGCATATATATCATACAGAAACATAATAAAACATTAAACATTAAAAACTTCCCTAAACAGGACTGCCTTCAGATGTCTTCTAAAAGTCAGGTAGTTGACATCTGATGGGAGGGCATTCCACAGGCAGGTGCCACTACCGAGAAGGCCCTCTGCCTGGTTCCCTGTAACCTCAATTCTCGCAGGGAGGGAACCACCAGAAGGCCCTCGGAGCTGGACCTCAGTGTCCAGGCTGAACGGTGGGGGTGGAGACGCTCCTTCAGGTATACTGGGCTGAGGCTGTTTAGGGCTTTAAAGGTCAGCACCAACAGTTTTTCTTTCAGGGCACAAGTTTCAGCAGATGCCTGTCCCTTTGTAACAAGCTGAACCTGCCAGAATTCCATCTCCTGCAAAAAAGTAAAATAAAATTACAGGGGCATCTGGTCCCCTTACCTCAGATCTTCTTCCCGGGGGCAGTCAATGCTCTTTCAACTCACTTCAACCTTGAATTCCTCACCCCTGAAACTGTAAGCAAATGGAAAGTTGGAAACAGCACATCAGAAGAGTCCCAGGACATGGGGGTGAGTTGTTACTTATCTTCCTTTTTCCAAAAATAGCAAACTGGCTTAATAGACCCAAGAGCCTCATGAGGTCCATTTAGTCTTCCCATTTCCAGCTACTTCAAGGCTTAAAAAAAATATATATTCCAGGGCCTGCAACTTGCTGCTTTATCTCATTATCTCCTGTTTTGCATTTTAATGTGCTTTGCTCTAAAAAAGACCTCATTGATATTCTGTTCCAGCATGTGTTTGTTTGTATCTCTTGGGGAAATTTGCTACAGTTATTACTAAGTCAAAAGCACACACGGTTTCCTTAGCTCCTTTATAATTTTACTCTCTTATGGAAAACAATCCAATATTTCACACTTTGTGGGGCTGGGGGCGGGAGAGAAGGAGAGTCCTCTGGGTATAAGAAGTGCAACTGCCCCAGGATATGTGCATCTATTGATCTTTCATGAGCACAGATTCCAGCACACAAGAACCCTCAAGTCAGAGATGGGCAGAGGGTGGGTGGGTGGGCCGCCCTGGGCAGAACGGGAGCACAGTTGAGGGGTGCCCTTTCTCTCAGTGTCCCACATTGCCTGGGATTTTCTCGCAATGGGCTTTTAATAGGGCCGCAGGCTTTAATTGGTTGCAGAATACATTAAAGCAGGTTGTTATTAGTCATGCTGCACTGTGGGGGTTTATTTGCCACTCGCAACCCCTGGATGTCCTACTGGGAGTCTTGGAACGGTGGATAAACTCCCTGTGCTGTTGGTGGGTGAAGCTGGTACAACCTGGAAGGATCGGTGTTGTCGCCAAATTCCAGTAGAAAAAGAATTCCAGACAAATTTAAACATCCTAAACACATTTTTTTAAAAAACCCCTCAAATATTTGTGGGATTTTAAAAGTAACAAAAGTATTTTTTATTTGGGCTTCCAATTGAATATTAGTAAATTAAACATTTGAGTTTTATAGCCCCTCCTGTGGTCCTTTTTTGTATTATGCATCCATCATGATTTGTGCTCAGGATGGTATCGGGGTTGTTACACACTGCTGTTTTCATGCTGTTTGAGCCTGTAAAAGTTTCAAGGCGGACATACTGCTCCAGGTGGTACATGGCCCATGTTCAGTACTCCCACTGAAACCCTGTATTTTTTTCAGATTGCATATCTTCTAGATCTAGAGGGTTTCTTTTGTTCTGTTTTTCGTTGTGCTGTTGCGCAAGTATGTCCCTACTCACTGTGTAACGGGCTGTTCCCTCACTGCGAGAAGCGAAGTTACAGGGAACCAGGAGGAGGGCCTTCTCGGTAGTGGCTCCCGCCCTGTTGAACGCCCTCCCATCAGATATCGCGGAGATAAACAACTACACAACTTTTAGAAGACATCTGAAGGGAGCTCTGTATCGGGAAGTTTTTAATGTTTGATCTTTTGCTGTGTTTTTGTTATGTTGGAAGCCACCCATAGTGGCTGTGGCAAAGTTGGGTGTGGTATAAGTAATAAATAATAATTATCAAATTATTATTATCATCCCTGGCCATTAGCCATGCTGGTTGCTGAGGTTGATGGGACTTGAGTCCAACAACATCTGCAGTTGGCTACCTGGACATCATGTGGACAAACCTTTACCCAAATGAAGTGATTTTTTGATGGATGGTGTTAACTTTGTTCCCACACCACAGGAGCAGCAGGGTCTTCTCACCATCCAGTCATGGAGTTGGCCAGCCTGAAGGTGACTCATGGCACTAGGCCTAGTCAGGACCTTCACCCTCTTCCTAGCCAACCTGGTGCTTCCTTCACATGAAATATTTTCCCCTCACCCAACTGAAAATGGCCTTGATAGTATTATTTCTTATGTGACTGAGGCTTGAGGGCCTTCTGTCAGGTTCTTTAGCTGTGATTCCTGAATTGCAGGGGGTTGGACGAGCTGACCTTTGTGTTCCCTTCCACTTCTACACTTCTATGATTTCTGAACAGCAGGTTAGATTTCTTTGTGTTTGTTTTACCTTGGTACTCTCTAGCATTTTAGCTGAGATTATTATTTATGTTGGCTTGGGCGTGATGGGGAATCAGAGGGGAGAAGAAACATAGGAGGAGGCAGGCAACCTTAAAAGCTTTTTCTCGTCAGTGATTACCTTAATTGTCTTAAGCAAACTTCAAATCCCTCTGATTACCTGGCTTAAGAAAAAATGTAAATATATGCCATGCATGTTTAGTCATGTTTAAAAACGTAAATTGGTAGCACATGGAAGTTGTGTGTGTTTGTTGTTTATCCTTGGGAGATGTTTGCTTCCACCCCAGAATGCCATATGCTTTTCAGTGCTCACACAGAGTTCCTACACATGGCTCTGTTTCTTCCCATTAAAATGATCGGAGTAACCTTTGCCTGGATCAGAGAAATGTTTGAACAAGTATTGCATGCCCTCCAACATTTCTCTGATGAAAATAGGGACATCCACAATAACAATACCCCACCCATCTAACGGTGTAGCTCTAGCCATTCTGGGCAGCTTCCAAAATATATAAAAACATAATAAAACATTAAACATTTTAAAAACTTCCTTATGCAGGGTTGCCTTCAGATGTCTTCTAAAGGTTGTATTGTTACTTATCTCCTTGGCTTGGAGGGTCACATAACTCCATACCCTCCAACATTTCTCCAATGAAAACACAGGTGTCCTAAGGAAAAGGGGGACATTCCGGGATCAAATCAGGAACCAGGATGGCGTCTGTAAATCCAGGACTGTCCCTAGAAAATAGGGACACTTGGAGGGTCTGGTATTGTCATCCACCCAGAAGAACATAAGAAAAGACCTGCTGGGTCATATTAAAGGCCCACCTAGTCCAACGTCCTACTTCCTGCAGTGGCTTCCCGGTGGTTTTTGTAATTATGGGGCTGTCCCTGGAAAATCAGGACACTTGCAGGATTTGGGATGCTGGGCTAGAGGAGCCCTGCAGGTGGACGTGGGGTGAAGATTGTGCTTGGGTTTCCCACAGGTGTCTGGCTGCCAGTTGTGAGAACAGGATGCTAAATGGGATGGACCATTGGTCTAATTCAGAACGCTCTTCTTATGTTCTCAGGGATAAAGAGAATTGCAGTCCAACAACATCTAGAGGGCACTGCTTTGCCCCCCCCCACCAGCATACCGCCTCTCAAGAGATGCATGGCTAAAATTAGATTTAGGAATAAAATAATAAGGTGCAAGAACTGGGCAACAAAGAAAGGACTTTTCTTAGGTTCTTCAAGTAGTATTTAAACTTTTAGTAGACCTTCAAAGGAACTACTACCTCTTACCCCTACAAAATCTAATTTGTCATATGCATTGATTTCTTGCTGATGTTTCTGCACTGACAGGCCAAGTGCTATCCAATGAGTTCTTCAAGAACAGCACCAAATCTGCAAATCCCCTCCCACGATACGTTGTTACAGCTGCAGATTGTGTCTTGATTCAGACTACGGTTGTGTTTTTCCCCTTTAACCTCCACCGAGGAGCATGATCAAAAAGGTTAAGATATTGGCATTGATCCCGTTGAGTCCTCGAGGTCACAGGGAGGAAGAGCCCAGAATTTCCCTCTTCTGGATTCTGTAAAGCTGGCAGATACTTTATTTCAAGCCAGGCCGGCCAAGTCCCGCAAGGCAGAAACCTACTGCAATTTAGGCTGCCGCAGATCAAAAATAGAATTAAAAAGTCCAGCCAGCCTGTTACCCTCCATAACTGCATTCATCTTGAGTGACTTTCAAAAAGGAGCAAAGTGAAGGAAACCTCCTTTCTTCCTTCCTTCCTTCTTTTCTCTTTTAACATACCCTGTGGTGCCAGAGCGAAACTGCAGCCAGGGTCTATTTTCAGAGGCCTCGGTGAAGGAATGTGTGTGTGTTTTAATCTGCAGATACAATGACTGTCGCCCTGTAGCCTGAAGTTCCCATGCTGGCGCTGCCAGGACTCAATGAATGCTTGCTTTATGAGTTGATCTCGCAGGTGTCTGCAGGAGGGGGCCGATGAATAGCAGGAGAGAGCGGCAAGAACCCTAGGCCGGCTCTGGCAAACCAAACTAGGCCAAGCTTTTATATCCTTCTGTGAAAAAGAAAGCTGTGCTTATTTTTTCCCTTCCCTTCCCTGCATATGGTGCTGCCTGGAGATCTCTCTCAGCCCTTGTGCCGGCTCTGCTGGAATGATAAGCTCCAGCAGAAGAACATTCCTGCTCAAAAGGAATGCCTTTCTTTAAGGGAGTCCGGCGGACGTGGTGAGCTCCAGATGTTGTCAGTCTCCAACTCCCATTAGTCCCATCTGGCAGGGCCAGAGGTCAGGGATGATGGGAGTTGTAGTCCAACAATTTATGGAAGTGAGAGCTGGACCATAAAGAAGGCTGATCGCCGAAGAATTGATGCTTTTGAATTATGGTGCTGGAGGAGACTCTTGAGAGTCCCATGGACTGCAAGAAGATCAAACCGATCCATCCTGGAGGAAATCAGCCCTGAGTGCTCACTGGAAGGACAGATCCTGAAGCTGAGGCTCCAATACTTTAGCCACCTCATGAGAAGAGAAGACTCCCTGGAAAAGACCCTGATGTTGGGAAAGATTGAGGGCACAAGGAGAAGGGGACGACAGAGGACAAGATGGTTGGACAGTGTTCTCGAAGCTACCAACATGAGTTTGACCAAGTTGCGGGAAGCAGTGGAAGACAGGAGTGCCTGGAGTGCTCTGGTCCATGGGGTCATGAAGAGTCGGACACGACTAAATGACTAAACAACAACAACAATTTATGAACGGCTGCAGGTTCCTTTAAAGTGCCTGCTTGAACGGTTAACATTTGGTTGATGTCCCTCTGTCCTGAGAGACAATGGAAGAGTGCGCCACCAGGGGCAAAGTCAAACTATTGGAGAGTTACTGCGCCTGCTGTGGCTGAAGAGGCTAATAAAACCAACATGTTGGCAGTGCAGGTTGGCCATTAAGGTTTGTCTTTAGACACTCACACTGGGCAGGTGGGATAGCTCAGTCAGTAGAGCATGAGAATCTCAGGGTCATTGGTTCAAGCCCCACCTTGGGCAAAAGATCCCTGCATTCAAAGGGGGCTGGACTAGATAACTCTTGAGATCCCTTCCATCTCTACAATTCTATGATTCTATAAGGCATCTGGTTTTGCTGTTACAGATGCACTGTAGTGTTTCTTCTTTCTGCGCTCCTACATTCAATAGATGCATAAGAACATAAGGAGAGCCCTGCTGGATCAGGACAATGGTCCTTTTGGTCCAGCATCCTGTTCTTACAGTGGCCAACCAGATGCCTGTGGGAAGCACACAAGCAGGACCCAAGCACAACAGTCTACCACCCAGCCTGTCCTTTCCAGCAACTGGTATATACTGCCTCTGTCCCTCTTAAAGCCATCCAAGCTGATGGCCTTCCCAGCCTCCTGCACATTTTGGTTCTGCTGCACAGCACAAGAGGAGCATCCCAGGACCTCTTGCTTTTTGCGATGGGTGAGCTCCCTTCCTCTGCATCCAGAAGAGTCTCAGCAATTCTCAGTCTGCAAACATTTGGATGCAACTTACCTGTTTCCTGGGAGTTCTCATCCTGCCTTGAAATGCCAATTCATGCACACTGAGAGTGTTTCACAAATCCGTGTTGTTATATGCAATAAACTACCATAGTCTAGATGTACTTTGTGGGCCACAAAGAAAAAGCAAGTACTCAGTCTCCATTTATTCTAGAAATATATGTATGCAGAGACAGACACTCCCCCTGCCAAAAACAAAAACACTGGATGGATCTGAGCAACAACACCATAAAGTATGTATTTATTATTACAATTACTTTATTAATTGCATTCTAAACAACTGTCACAAGGCAATTTACACATAAAATAATAATAAAAACACTTCAAAAAATTAACTCTACAGATTTAAAGAAAGACTGAAACCTTAACAAGGGGACACTCATGGTAAAGACCTATTTATGCAGCTGGGAAAGTCAGTCGGAACAAACAAGCAAATCAGCTGTTTCCAGATTTTGGGTGCCTATTTCAGAGGTGATGCCTTTCCACAGAACAGGGGCAGCCACACTAAAAGCCCTGCTCTGAGTTGCTTTGGAGCAGGCTTCTGAGATCTTTGGAACTGACACAAATTCTCATCAAATAAAGGCTGCTTGGCTTGTTGGACTGTCCACATAACTTTTTAAAGGGTTTAACTTTTTAAAAAATACATGTGTGCCTGTGTCTAAAGAAGCAGCTGGCTTTGGATATCTGGTCTCCTGAAGGCTCATTCACAAGACCTCATTTTATATCCTGAGCCAGAGAAGAACTTGGGGGGGATTCATAAAACCCCTGGGCATTACAAGGTGGACCAATTCACATTGCAAACCAGGCAATTTCAAACTTCTGCCCAGATCTCTGCTTACAATGCAGAGGGTTCTGAAGTGCAATTCACATGCAACCTTGGAATTTGCACCCTCTGTGGCTTTGCGACCAATCCTTTGGCACTCCTTTCAGATTGAAAACTTATCGTTCTTGCCCTGAAGCATAGTGCCTGCCGCACAGCAACTACTGAGTGGTCGGGCAAACCCAAGGTATAGGCAATAATTTCCTGTTTGCAATTTAGCTGGCAATCTCTCCTTTTTCAGTGTCGCTCTCCTGTCAAACAAATAAACAGAGCATCACATCTTTTTATTTAATAAGGATCTTTATTGAAACCAGATGTTAGGGGGACAACACTCCCGGTATATCACTGGGTAAACTTTCACAGAATTGGTCTATGTTAATGTAACTTTCCTGGCCTCTTGATCGAAAGATCTCCTCTCCATCTCAACTTCCAGGTCATTTGGCTCTGCGGTTTCCTTTCCACTTCTGTAGCAAGCCTCGATTTGGAGAACACAACCATAGCATTTAACATCGCCAAGTGTTTAGTCTGAATCAAGACACAATCCACAGCTGGAACAATGTATGGATTGTGGGACGGGATTTGTGGATACTATGCTGTTAGTTTTCTTGCAGAACTCATTGGATAGCTAGCACATGGCCTATCAGTGCAGAAGTATCAGCAAGAAATCAATGTATGTGACGAATTAGATTCTGTAGGGGCAAAAGGTAGTAGTGCCTTTTAAGGTCTATTAAAAGTACAGTCGTGCCTTTGTTTTCGAACGGCCTAGTTCTCGAACGTCTTGGCTCCCGAATGCCGCAAACCCGGAAGCGACTGTTCTGGTTTTCGAACGTTCTTTTGGAAACCGAATGTCTGATGGGGCTTCCACGGTTTCCGATTGGCTGCAGGAATTTCCTGCAGCCAATCAGAAGCCATGATTTGGTTTTCAAACGTTTTGGGAGTCGAACAGACTTCCGGAACAGATTCCGTTCGACTTTCAAGGTACGACTGTACTACTTGAAGAATCTAAGGAAAGTCTTTACCCACTTCTTGAACTTTAATATTTCTCCCATAAATCTAATTTTAGCAGTGCATCCCTTGAGAGGTAGTATGCTGGGGGGGGGGGGAGTGATGCCCTCTAGATGTTGTTGGACCGCAACTCCCTTCATCCCTGAGAACATAAGAAGAGCCCACTGGGTCAGGCCAATGGCCCATCTCATCCAGCATCCTGTTCTCACAATGGGCAGCTAGATGCCTGTGCTAAACAATATTTGCCACACCTCTTTCCAGCAACTGTCATTCAGAAGCATGACTGCTTCTGATCGTAGGGTTACCATACGTCTGGAATTTTCTGGACATATCCAGAATACTGCAGTCGGCAGCAGTGTCCAAGCAGAAATTGGAAGAAAAATGTCCAGGGCAATCCAGACATATGGCAACCCATGTTGTTGGCAGTGTCATTTTTGCCAATTTGGCCAAAAAAGGCTCAACAACTTTTAAATCTGAATTTTCACTGTTTGAAATATGGCAACCCTAGTGGAGGCAGAATAGAGCCATCATAGCTTGTAGACATTGAGAGCCTTCTCCTCCATGAATCTGTCCAATCCTTAAAGCAATCCAAGTTGGTGGCCCCCCACTGCCTCCTGTGGGAGAGATTTCCATAGTTTATCTATGTGCTGTGTGAAGGAGGACTTTGTTTTGTCAGTCCCAAAGCTTCCAACATTCAGCTACATTGGATGTCCACACATTCTAGTGTTACGAGAGAGGGAGAAAAACTCTCTATCCACTTTCTCTACACCATTTGTAATCTTACACACCTCTATTGTGTCCTCCCTTGATAATTTCCCCACCCCAATTTTGTACCTGCTTGCGGATTGGTAATAATAATAATAATAATAATAATAATAATAATAATAATAATATATTCTCCATTTTTCCATTTTACAACTTTCAACAATGAATATAAATCAATACAAATCATACAATACTTTCCACAACTCCCCTCCCTCCCCTTCTGCGGTTTCATATTTTTCTATCGTATTCTTACTGCATATCCAAGTTCATCCTTTTTTTCTTTTCTTTTTACAAAAGCATCTTTTATAATTCCTTTAAAATTCTTGCTGCTCGTGTTTATGTCAATCCTGCTAACGCTTTTAATTGTTTACAATTTGTTTTCATATATTCAATAAATTTCCCCCTTTCTGTTAAAAAAAAAAGTCTCTCATCTTGATCTCATAATCTTCCGGTGACTTTCTCCATCTCTGCATATTCCACCAGTTTTAATTGCCAACCGTCTCTTTTTTTGGAGCCAGTTCCTCTTTCCAAGTTTGGGCATATTTCATTTAAGCAGACGCGGTTGCATACATTAATAGTTTTGGGGAGAGTGGTTCTAACCCAGGCATCCCCAAACTTCGGCCCTCCAGATGTTTTGGACTACAATTCCCATCATCCCTGACCACTGGTCCTCTTAGCTAGGGATCATGGGAGTTGTAGGCCAAAACATCTGGAGGGCCGCAGTTTGGGGATGCCTGTCCTAACCCCTTGATCATGTTGGCTTTCCTTTCCTGAACCTTTTCTACTTCTACAATATCCTTTTTAAGGTGACGCGAGCAGAACTGTATACAATATCCCAAGTGTTGGTGCACCTTAGGTTTGTATAATGGCATGACAATCTTATCAGTTTAATTTCAGCCCCTGATGTTGTTGTTGTTGTTGTTTATTAAACTTGTATACCTAATGATCCCTAGCATGAAACTTGCCTTTCCCTCAGCTGCTATACACAGGTGAATACCTTCCTCCAGCTGTCCACTAAGGCCCAAGATCTTGTTCCTGCCTTTTTATTGCCTCTTCACCCAGTTTGGATTCATCCATTTGGCACTCTTTGTCCTTTCTGTTTTAACCAACTTTGAAGAGTTTGGTACCATGTATATTGTTATTAAAAAAAGGTAAAAGGGAAAGGACCCCTGGACAGTTAAGTCCAGTCAAAGGCGGCTATGGGGTTGCGGCACTCATCTCGCTTTCAGGCCAAGGGAGCCTGCATTTGGCCACAGACAGCTTTCCGAGTAATTTGGCAGCATGACTAAACCACTTCTGGCGCAACCAAACACCATGACAGAACCCAGAGCGCACGGAAACACCACTTACCTTCCCGTCGCAGCGGTACCTATTTATCTACTTGCACTGGCATGCTTTCGAACTGCTCGGTTGGCAGGAGCTGGGACAGCAATAGGAGCTCACCCCATTGAGGGGATTCGAACTGCTGACCTTCTGATTGGCAAGCCCAAGGGCCATACAAGCTCAGTAGTAGAGCATTTACTTTGCAGGGAAAAGGTCCCAGGTGCAATCCTGGCACCTCCAGAGAGGGCTGGGAGAGAAACCTTTGTGAAATTCTGCCAGTTCATGTAGACAGTACTGAGCTAGATGGACCAAGAGTCTGACTGGGCTTAAGACAGCGTCCTTAGCATGAACAGCTTTTGTTCATCTCTTTCTTCTTTCTTTCTCCCTGAGCAAAGTGGGAAATCCAATCTTGATTATCAGGCTACAGAAAATATATAAAAGGGGCTCATTTTTGGGCTGCTTTTGTGCCCTACATATAAAGCATATTCATAGCTCATTCCCACGCCTCCCAAGAACCTGGGAATGGTAGTTTGTTAAGGGTGCTGGGAATTGCAGTTCTGTGAGCTGCAAACTACAATTCCCAGGATTATTATTATTATTATTATTATTATTATTGGGGGGAGGTGCTTTAAATGCATGCTTTGTGCACAGCACACAAACAGGAGAATAAGATGCAGCACACGCAGTTGCAACAGTGGAAGTGTCACACAACATTTTTCAGCTTCCTGTTGCTATTGCCTACAATTAAGGGTGGAATCGTCCAGGAAGATTCAGCTGGGCTTCACTCTTTGCAAAGTGTTCGTTTCTCTCCCTCGCCTCAAACTTCGCGTCTCTACTCTCCTTCCTCCCCTAGCCTTATATAGTAACGGATTAGCATCGTTATTATGATTTCCAAGTGGCAAGGCAGCTCGCCAGAACCTCTGACCTCATGCCAGCGCCGACGGAGCCCCAGAGCTGCAAATGAAGTCGGAACTCAGACACTGAAGCATCTATTTTGCTGCATCATGAGATGCTGCAAATGCAAACGCTGAGAGGAATAAATAAATAGATGTACGGGGTAGACACCCAGAGCATAATAAGGATCTGTAGGAGCTCAGGGCTGCAACCCAGTGGACCCGCATTGCACAGTCTCCGGTGGAGATCCTTAAGTGCAACTTTGTTGCTTAAGGTGTGTGTGTGTTTGCACACACACACACACACACACACACACACACACACACACACACAAAATCTCTTTCTGCTCCACATATATATTCCAAGACCATAATGATGTTAGAGACCCCCCAGAGGCCAAAGTGGGTAATGGCAGCATTTCCGATCAATACCAAGCATCCTTTGTAGTACCTTATAGTCTGCAGAGACTCCCCCCCTCCCTTCTCTGCCTTTCTCCGCGACTTGATTCAGAAAACAGAAGACAGCAAATGCCATTCAAATGACTGAGGGATTATTTGAGGCTCCCAATCATGCTGCAGTCCCTAACATCAAATCCAAATAGATTTTCCTCCTCTCATTTACATGACACTCCTTCATAATGAACCGTGCTTAAGCCCTGTACATTGGGCTGGCTTTCCTTTGTCTCGCCTTAAATATCTCTGCAATCGGATTGTTCTCTGCTGGCTTTCCAGCTCGCTAACATGCCATTAATTCCCCGTGAATCAAATCCGACTCCTAAAACCGTCTTCCTTTTCACCCACCTAAAAAAAAAAAAAGAGCAAAACGAAAAAGGAAGGGGGGGCAATCATTTTTGCGGACAATGTTACCGTAAAATCTTTGCTGATCGCAGTATTTCTCCTCCCCGCACCCCCCACCCCCTGATACTTGAAAATACAATGGAGAGGAAAAAATGGGATAAAATTCTCAACCACCCTCTCGACTGCTGGCAGTTCTTCCTTTATTAATAAAAAATGATACCCAGAACAGAAAGGGGAAGAGTTTGATCTTGCAATTGAGAGGAACAGTGTGCAGTCTGTGTCAAAAAAAAACCCAAACCCTCCCACCGACTGATTTAAGACTGTTGTACACACTGCACAACCTTTATGAATCAATTCATTCTTAAATGGGTTACTCAGATGTTCTGGGGAAAATTAGAAGGGACGAGATAGAAGCAAGAGCTGCATATTTAAAAGGAGTCTTTATATCACTGTAAGATAGATAGATCTCCTGCCTTAACCTCTCCCTTACAAATTCTTTGGCACACTTACATCTGTCACCCAAATGCTCCGCAGTCTAGGAATATAACTGCAGAGCAATCTAAGCACGTGCTGTTTGAATCCGAATTCTGCACCACAGGTAAAGATCAGAGTACTGCAGAGATCAGAAAACCGTTTTAGGACTGTGTAGCTTTAAGAATCTAGACTGAAACACCTTAAATGAACTCTGCAGCAGACAGATTTTTTTTTTTAAATGTCTTGGCCCTTGTTGCTTTGCTATTATTCATGATGTAATTTTTCAGGTGTCAGTTTTCTGGATAAGGATTGGAACAACGCTTGTTGCTAGGACATGGTTGGCAAAGTCAGTCCTCATTGGTTCCAGGGGATTTCCTGCAAGCCAATCACCAGGCAGAAGTCAGAATAGAAATGAGAAGGAGAGAAGCTAGCCCAGCTCTTACAATTAATGCGTTTTCAGCGTCAAAGCAAATTGTAAAGCAAAGTGATGTATATTAATGTTTTTCTTTTTCTTCTTTTTTAAAAAAGAAACTTACCCAATGTCAATGCATGATGAAGCTCTACTGGAAAAAAAGTAATTAAAAGACTTAGATTCAGATGTTGAAGTGCACATTCTGAGCTTCAGACAAGTGTGGCAAAATCATCTACACCGCAGAGAATTATATAACATTTTTATTACTTATTTTTCCCCGGGCAATGCAAATCACATTGATGCTGGTTGTCCTATGATGTTAATGTTTTTTTCTTTCTTTCCTTCTTTTAAAAATCTGTTAGAGTCATCCTCACTGAGAAAGCCATTTAAGAAAAGAAATACCAATAAGCTCTCACGTTAACTAAGCATCTACCCCTTCCATTTTTAAAAACTACCCTAAAAAAGCAAGCATTTGTTCAATGCAGTTTGGTTTACCATCCCTTTGTGACAGCAAGATTAGGGAAGAAAGAGTGGGGTTTCAAATGGAAGCAAAGCGCTACAGGAGAGAAATGGGATGGGGGTGTGAAGGGGCAACAGAATAGAATCTTCCTTGTAAATATAAAATATTGAATGCACAAAGTGTCACATTTTTGCAAAGTGACAGGGGACATGTTTATGTTACTTCTGATCCCAGCCGAGCTATAAAAAGGTTTCTGCTCAAGCTGGTGTCTACGTGGGCTTGGCAGAGAAATAGTCAAGTGAGCAGAATTATCTGCCCATCAGTCTTAACTGCTTGAGATCCAGGAGTTTTCTGTGCTGCCTTTCAATCATGGTTTCCAAACCCCCCGCCCCCGGCAAAATAGAATACAATGGATAACATCTTAAAAACATATCGAGAAAAATGAGCCCATATTATTAAAACCCACAATCCAACACAACAAATCATACCTGATACAGCTTGGGACCAGGATCCCTGAAAGATCATTTCACCCACTATACAGTATATACAGTGGTACCTCGGTTTATGAACACAATTGGTTCCGGAGGTCTGTTCATAAACTGAAGCGTTCATAAACTGAAGCGAAATTTCCCATTGAAAGTAACGGAAAGTGGATGAATCCATTACAGATGGGTCCGCGGCGTTCATAAACCGAAAATTCGTAAACCGAGGTGTTCATAAACCAAGGTTCCACTGTACCCATTTGATCACTTTTCTGAGGAGTTCCTCTTCCAAAAAGCCTTTTGAGTAGAGATCTTTCCCAGTCAGCATCTCTACTGGGAGTGTTTTTAGATGTTTAAATGGTCTTATCCTTTGCGTGTTTGCTATCCTGAGTTCTTTTTGGAGGAAGGTGGTGGGCTGTAAATTTAACGCATAAATAAATAGTCTTTTAGATTGTTTATATAAAGATACAGTATTTTAGATTTTTTTTAAAAAAAATTGCAGGTTTTAATGTATATGTCCTTGTTTTTTGCTGAAAATACTGTAAGTCACTATGACTTGCCATGGCAAAAAAGAGCAACTAATAAAAGTAACAACAACAACAACAACACAGTCTTCAAGGCAAGTCAGTTCAAATGATCGGCCACGATTAGACTTTCTGTAAGACAAGGTAAAAAAAAAAGTCCCACAAAACAAGATGTTTTAAGGGTCAGAGGCCAGGCTAAAGCACAAGCTGTAGATGGTAGGCACACCTCTGTGGTGAAGGAATGCCAACCTTAGGGGCTGCCAAAGAAAACGTCCCCTCCTAGGATGCCCTGCCCTGCCCTTCTGATGGTGTTGGAAGCTACCAAGAGAACCGCCCTGCTGATCTAAACACCAAAAAGGCATTATAGGGCTTGAAACAGTCTTTAAAATATTTGAGGCCTAAGTCATTTAGGTTAAAGTTCTCCTTACCACTTGGAAAAGTGATGCTGAGGGGCTCATCTATACTGCTGTTTAATGCAGGGCCGTCTTAAGCATATCTGGCGCTGTGGTGCAAAGATCCCTCCGCCCCCCCCCATTTCCCAGGGTGGCTGTCTGGTGGGCGCAGCAGCGCGGTGCCCCCCTGGCGCCCCGGCGGCCTGGTGCATTGCGCCCCCCCAGCCTTGCCTTAGGGCCGGCCCTGGTTTAATGTAGTCAGCTTCCTCTGCTTCCGTTAATTCTACATTGTCCGTATGACGTTCTCCTCTAAATCACTGCTTTCACACACATTCCCCTCCCTCAGCCCAGACTTTCTCACCCCTTCTCCTTTTCAGAGTATCCCTAGTATGGGAAAATATGGAATGAGGAAGGGGAAAGCATGGGGAGGCAGAGATTTGGAGAAGGATGTCATATGGTCTACAGATAATTAGCAGAGGTGCAGGAAGCTTACTATCCATATGGAAAACAAGTGTAGGTGAGCCCTGATAGCAAAGCTACCTGGGAGGGATGGAGGGCTCAACTGGTCATCTAAATGGATCCACTCTAGCAGGTAACCAGTTCGTGCGAGGACTTTTCAATGGAGGCCTGCAGTGGACTAAGTCTAACTACGTTATATTTCCAGTTCACAAAAATTAACTTTGATTTTTTTTTGTACTTTACCAACAACAACAACAACAAAGACTCAATGGCATCATTTAGCCTACTTATAAAAACCAGCCTGTACAGTTTTGCAAAGCAGGCAGTGTGGGCCCCTCTTCTTATACAAATCCAAGATTCAGATTACTTGGTTGGGTGGCTTTTAGCCAAAGGAATTCATTCCTTCATGTAACTGGAGCACATCTTCAAACCACAGGCAGTCAAATCATTTTACGACCCCCCCTTCTCCTGACAGAAGATACATTGTGCTGTCTGGGCATTTATGTAAAGGTGGATCCCAAGTGGACCTGGAGCATCTGAAAAGCAGCCACTTTATTTGCTCGGGGACTTATAGGGGGCTGGACCAATAATTAAAGCTATCTAGGCAACTGCCCCAGGACCCCAAACGTAAGGCTGTTGCTCCTTTAGATGGAGTTCTACAATGCAAGCTTTCCACCTGCTACTGCCAGCTAGAGAAACAACCACACAAGGCACTTCAGTATCGTGCAACTAACTCCAAAGTATCCAGGTGGAATGTTAAAGGAAGATTAATACTATTGCTTCTTCTTCTTCTTCTTCTTCTTCTTCTTCTTCTTCTTCTTCTTCTTCTTCTTCTTCTTCGATCACTCGTAGCCGAATAAGATTGTCTTCCATAAACACGGTTTTAACAATGGGTCCGTAAGTGACTGTGGAGGCCAATTCTGGATCCACACGTCCTTCCACAGTGGGTTTCCAGGCAGGAGTTGATCACGGTGTGGATTTGCCAAGCATGGCTTCCTCTTAGCATGTTTCTCCCTTGCATCCTGAGATCGAGTTTCTTCAAAGCCCATGACACCTTTGGTAAAGGCTGTTCTCCCACTGGAGCGCTCGCAGGCCAGTGTTTCTCAGTTGTCAGGGTTTATACTGCATTTTTAAAGATTTGCCTTGAGACAGTCTTTAAACCTCTTTTGTTGACCACCAGCACTCCACCTACTATTGCACTCCACCCCAATCTCCAAGAAGTGTGAGATTCCAGGGGTTCCAGACCCTGTGCTTCCTTTTGGAAATGAGGCACAGTGGAGACGGTGGTATCTTTATGATATGTGGTGTATTTACACATATATACAAGCTGAACCTATGATGGAAATATTCACAAGAGGGTCTTGCTTCTCTCATAGCAGCAACCGAGGATTCAGACAGACACCAACCTCTGACCGTCTCTCCAGCGTGCCGCCTTTACCAGACTGCAACCTTTTACCTCCCAAGCCACATTGCAGCCACCTCTAAAGACTCTACCTCAAACTCTGACTTGGTCTTCTAACTAACTCTGAGTTGAGGGACTTGCTGTCTGGCACAGAGCCCCCTCTCTTTGACTTTCCTAATAGCCCATCACCCCAGGCCTGGCTTATATTTTAACATTTGCTGAATCCAGGGGTTCAGTGTCTGGCATTCAGAAACTCAGAACACAGGGGAGTCTGTCACCCACAAACCCATAAAACCACACATGGAAAGGACAGACATCATCAGATGGTGTAACGTCCTTGGAACATTTGAAGTACCTTTTAATGCACCCTGTTGGAAAGCCATCTCAGGATGCCACCCAGCGTAAAAGCCTTACCTTCTAGCTTGATGCCCAAGACAGCTTGGATAAGATAACTATCCCTTATGTACAATCCACCCACCCCCCACAAAAAACCACACTCACCCAAAGACTACCCATACATTACTTATTTAGGTCACCTGGTCATGGGAGACTTCTGCGGGTCCCTGGACCACCCGACTGAGTCACATGACACTCCTGCAGTTCAGCCAGCAACTTGACAGCATCACATGTGTGAATGCTGGCAGGAAGGTGAATGCCAGCTGCTGGGAAATTGTGCTCATGACCTGCTTATGGACTTCCCAACTGCATCTGGTTGCCCACTGTGGGAGCAGAATGCTGGACTAGATGGGCCTTTGGCCTGATCCAGCTCGGATCGTGTTATTCTGAGGGTGTTCATTGCAAACCGGGTGGCTTCCTTGCTGGAGAGTATAACAGGAGCTGCATGGTAATAAAGAAAACTAAACTGGGTGTGCTGTTTGTTTGTTTTTAAAAAAGTAACTAATTAAGTTTTTTTTAAAAAAAAACTAAACAGAACAGCTCCTATATTAGGGAACAAATTAACGGTACCGTCATCTCCCGCAAACTGTATTATATAGGAACATAATTCACACTTCATTGCCTAAAATGGCATTTACAGGTGCTTTAGTGCATTTCACACTTCAGAGCAACAATTGTAGAAGGTGCTAAAAAGATGTGAGTGGGTGGTTCCCCCCCCCCTTTCAGGCATCTGAGGACTTTATAAGGCAGAAGCTAGCCTGATGCAGAGAAACATCAGCTTGCCAGTTTGGAAAGGGGGGTGTTTGGTACCACAGTTTGGGAAACGACTGAGGGCATTTATAGCAAGCTTTTATTACAGGCCTATCATTATAGCTTAGGAAACGGAAGCTTGTGTGGTTTGGACACAGAGGGAGCAGTGCTTGGGAGCCATCCAATTTCTACCCTTAACCTGGGGTCAGGCTCTCGTTCTGCTTTTGGTTTCCTCCTGGGAAGTATGGCGAGGTTTCACATTATATATATTTTTTCTATATTAAGAAGCAAACCAACACAACCACATTAAACAAGGGTCCAACAAGTGGCATTCCAGAGTGTGTGTTTCACACTTAGCTGCCTAACAATCGTGCAATGCACACATGGAAAGCAGGTCCACGTATAGCAAACAGTCTTATGGAAAGTAATCCACAAAACACATCTAGACCTATAGCAAAACCAACATATCCCTCCAAACTGGTTGCTGATTTAGAGACCATCGATGGGCTGTAGCCAACGCATCCCGTCCACTAGCACGAGGACTCTTGTTCCTGTGGACAGGTGAGTTTTAAGGTTGCACCACGGTGCAACATTTGCAATAGCTCGAACTCGTTGGGGAACAGATTGTGCAATCCATTGTGCGACGCAGTAACCAGAAGCTTATGCGTTCTCTTGCATGACAACATTCACCAACATTCTCCTGCACAACAACATTCAAAGCTGCAAAACACTAAGCCTGCGGAAGGAAGCCTACCGATAAGTGACTTCAGCTTAGTGTAGGCATCCCCAAACTGCAGCCCTACATATGTTTTGGCCTACAACTCCCATGATCCCTAGCTAACAGGACCAGTGGTCGGGGAAGATGGGAATTGTAGTCCAAAACATCTGGAGGGCCGAAGTTTGGGGATGCCTGGCTTAGTGCTATGTTGGCTAAAACCCTAGGTTCCTCCGACACCAAGGGTCATGCTCATTGTCTCCTCTAGCTAGGCAGCCACTGCCAGCTGCCAGCCTCTGTCATACCATCTCTTTCAGACAAACTCCTTCTCACCTATCCAACAGTGTGCTGGCAGCTAAGAGGAGGTAAGCGATGAAATCCTTGTGAAGTAAGGGGTTATTTTTACCCCAGAAGAAAGACAGCAGAGCAAGACCTGAATCCGTATTTACTTCTTGTTGAACCAATGTCGCTGAAAGAAACCATATAGACTGCCAAAATTCCCTCGAACTTTGCTCCCACCAGAGATGTAGCAAGGATCCTTGTTCCCGATTTTCATTTTTAAAAAAATAGAGGTGGAGAGGCTTATAAACAGGATTATAAGTTTTGGGCAATGAATCATAGAACTGTAGAGTTAGAAGGGACCCCAAGGGTCATCTAGCCCAATTGCTCAATTGATTATAAAAAAAAGGTTTTCTCGTCCATACTTTTTATAAAGTGCCACAGAATGATCAGCCATCAGATTTCCTTTAAAATTACGATTATTATTTTTTAAAAATACAATGTACTGCAAATGGCCAGTGGCATTTGGAAGAAATGTGTGGTAAAATGCTGATGAGTTTTTATGAAGTTTCATTCCCCCCCCCAAAAAAAAAACCCAGAAAAAATAGTAAACAGATGAGGAAATGTGGCAAATTGAACTCAAGGCTGGAAAGGAGAGAATGCGAGAGAAGCCAGTATTAACAGCTTCAGCCACCCATGGTACCAGCCTTCTCTTGCTCTTTGCTGCATTGCAACACAAGCATCCCATCTCTGGTCAGGTGGGAGGAGAAAGGAGGTCAATGGGACAAGGAGAAATAGACAGGAGAAACATCAGGTGGGAGAGGAAACTGGACAATGGGACCAAATGGAGAAGGGATGTAGCTCAGTAGCAGTGTATCTGCTGTGCATGCAGAAGGTCCCAAGTTCGATCCCTGGCATCTCCAGGTAGGGCTGGGACTAAACACCTGGAAAACCATTGCCAGTGGTATGGACAATACAGAGCAAGACAGACCATTGGTCTGACTCGGTACAAGGCAGCTTCCTATACAGTGGTACCTCATGTTACGTACCGTCCCCCTTACGAATGCTTCGGGTTACGCGCTCCACTAACCAGGAAGTAGATGCCCCTTGTTGCGAACTTTGCCCCGGGATGCAAGCGGAAGTCGTGCTCTGGTGGTGCGGTAGCAGCGAAAGCGCACCTCATGTTATGAGCGGTTTCCGGTTACGAACGGACCTCCAGAACAGATTAAGTACGTAACATGAGGTACCACTATATTGCTAAAGCAAGACAAGAGAGAGATGGAAGGCACAGCCTCTGTGCCTGAAATAAAGATTGGGCATGTCACCTTATAGGAAACATGTTGCGGAGTGATTGCTAAGCCCTACAGTACAATGCAGGTTTCTTTTCATCTCCTTGAAGTGGCAGAGGGTGGGGAGACAAACTCTGAGCAAGCCTGCTTTTGCATTCTAATGCAGAATCTGGGTGATCCGGGAATTCTCTTTCAGACTTGAGAAATGGGGCATTTCTCTCCTGCCAGCATTTGTCTAGCATACGAAGCGAGCAATTAAGCATCATCGGTGACAATCGTTTCTAGTCGGAGGAAACCACCGCCAGTGCTCGTCTGGCATTAGAAAATCTGCACAATGAGCCATACGCAACCAGTCGCCAGCAACCGTGCGCACGGCGGAGCCGCATGGTAGCCACACCTGACGGAGCCCCCCGGCAACCTATTTCCCCAGAGCACAAAGCCCGGAGAAGGAAGTTCCACTTGGCTGCCTTTCGGCTGGATGTATACACAGCGGCAGTCCGAAGGCCATGTTGCTCGCTGATAGCAAATCGATGCCACTGTAAACACGAGAACAAAGGAGCTTGCAAAGGAGAAGAAGAGGGAAGGAAGGAGAGATGGAGACCCGATAAGCGGCAAAGGCTAAAACAATGTTGGGGGAAAGTGTGCAGAAAGCGGCAAAGCAAAGCACATATTCATAACATGGTAGAAATGGCCTGAGAGCATATCCCGATCGGTCAACAGGAAAGGGGCCCTGTGGATTAGGCATGGGGACAGAGTCCGCATTTGCAATCGGATCCTGCCACGCCTATGTGACCAAAGAAGTGTTAGGACCTAAGCTGTAGCTCAGTGGTGCTGCATCTGCTTTGCATGCAGAAGGTCCCTGGCTCTCCACATAGGGCTGGTAATGTTCCCTGCCTAAAGCCCTGGAGAGTTGCTGCCAAACAGTATAGACAGTACTGATCTAGATGGGCAAGTGGTTTGATGTGGTATAAGGCACCTTCCTAAGTCCATCTACTGAACCTGCTCACCCCATTGTTGACTTCCTATCAGAGACAGAGCAAGGTGGGTGTGGTGGGTGGAGGCCTGCCCCGGGTGTCATCCCTGAGGGGGGTTGACATTGCCCCCCCCCCGGGACGTTTGCCGCAGGCAGCGCACCCACCAGGATGCTTGCCCCACCCCTTGGGACGCCCGCCCCGCCTCCGTGGGCAGCCCCCGGGTGCACGCCACTCCAGGTGCCAGAGCAGCTAGCTCCGCCTCTGCTTGCTATAGGCAGTTCCGCAGCGTGACCAACTTAAATCCCAGGGCAATCAGCTGGCCTCAGCTCACTAGCTTTGAAGCTTTTTGAGTGAAGGAGTTTTGCTGCTGTGTTGTTGTAAAACAATAACAAATGAGTTAGCATTCTGAATGGGAAAATAAAAGCTCTCTCTCTTGTTCCTCAATTGCCCCATTTTCCAGGGGAAATAACTGGGGAAAGTCCCTCCAAAAAAGTCCCCTTTTTGGGGTCTTTCAGGGGTTGGCTGCCACAAGGCCCTGCCCCGTGACATCATTACACCCCACCAAACAAGTCTCAGGCTTTAGAAAATATGAGACCTGGTGGTGACGCTGGTTCCTTTGCATTTTTCCTGTGGTACTCATCTGGATCTAACCGACTGGCTGCAGATAAAGATTCCCCCACCCTCCACATCCCATTCCTGAGTCACTCGCTTTCATTTGAATTAGAACTGGACTGGGGGTGACTTATCATTGTGACCGCTCAATTGCAACATTTCCAGGAAGGTCTGAACAGTTCAAAGTGTCTGATGCCAAGATGCCTTTCTATCCCCTCCAGTCCAGCTGCTCTTCAACCTTGCAGCTACTTTGGTTGCCCGGAAAACAATGAAACAGACCCACCATTTACCCTGCGTGAGAACTGACCAGTCACAACTATCCTTCATGATATTGTCAGATTCTAGGGCTATTAATGTTTGATGGGTCCCTAGCAGAACCCCTTAATCTATCCATCCCACACTACTTTCCTACACTCAGAACGTAAGAGTTAGGATCCCAGAAAGGAACAAATGCACTTTCCCAAGAGTAGAGGTGAATCTGTGGCATGCAGAGGGGACAGTCTATATAGGTCTGTTGCTGGACAGGAGGCACACAAACTAAGAGGGGTCCAGTGGCAGAGCTCATGCTTTGCATACAGAAGACCTACCAATTTTCAACTCTTGGCATCACCAGCTAAAAACAATTCAATGGTTTGGAGAGAAGTCCCACTCTGTCTGACTCTCATGAGAACCTCTGCAGGTCAGAGAGATAATACCCAGCTGGGGTTAGGAATGAAATAATCTGTCAATATAAATTCTCTCCGTTTTCCAGTCTTAAATTCACATTTCTGCAGCAATTCATTTTCAGGTTGTTGTTGTTTTTAATCCTCAAGAAAATTCATCAACATTGTAGTGAGAATTTCTCCAAACAAACACATTTTTATTTTATTTTTTGTAAGGGGTTTGGACTAATGTGCACATTTTGGCAAGCAGTTGCCTATTTATTACAACTGAGGGATTCCACCAGTTTCAAAGACCCACACAATAACTCATGATTTACATAAAATGTGAAGAAGCTGTTAAAACTGACGCAGATGTGTTTTGGGATGTAAAAAAAACAAAACACTGGTTAAGGCCATACACCAACTGTTCGCATTTTCTGTTCTCAGGCCCAATCCGCACTATCCATTTTAAAGCAGTATCATACCACTTTAAGCAGTCATGGCTCCCCCACAAGGATTCTGGGAAGTGTAGTTTGTTAAGGGTAAAAAGGTAAAGGTAAAGGGACCCCTGACCATTAGGTCCAATCGTGACCGACTCTGGGGTTGCGTGCTCATCTCGCATTATTGGCCGAGGGAGCCAGCGTATAGCTTTCAGGTCATGTGGCCAGCATGACTAAGCCGCTTCTGGCAAACCAGAGCAGCACATGGAAACGCCGTTTACCTTCCCGCTATAGTGGTTCCTATTTATCTACTTGCATTTTGACGTGCTTTCGAAGTGCTAGGTTGGCAGGAGCTGGGACCAAGCAACAGGAGCTCACCCTGTCACGGGGATTCGAACATAGCTGCCAAGTTTTCCCTTTTCTCGCGAGGAAGTCTATTCAGCATAATGGAAAATCCCTTTAAAAAAGGGATAACTTGGCAGCTATGGATTCGAACCGCCGACCTTCTGATCAGCAAGCCCTAGGCTCAGTGGTTTAGCCCACAGCGCCACCTGGGTACTGAGAGTTATTAGGAGACCCCTAGTTCCTTGGGGAGAAGGATTGAAAAGCAGATATTTAAAACTGCTTTAAATATATCTCTACCAATTCTCAGCACCCTTAACAAACCACACTTCACAGAATCCTTTGGGGAAAGTTGTGACTGCTTAAAGTGGGATGATACTGCTTTAAAATGTATAATGTAGATGGAGCAGTCACCATAAGAACAGCACATAGAGAGAAAGGTGAACTTGACAGAAACTAAGTGCCTCATCGGAGGCCTCCATTTGACCGAGGGAATCTTTCTCGTATAAAATGAATACACCCTGGGCCCCCACCCCACCCCTGCCTTTGACTTAGTAACTCTAATCTTCAAAGAGAAATCCAGGCCAGGGAATCCTAGTCCAATATGTACATTCAGTTCTCCGGTAATATCCTTTCCACAGAAGTGCCATTGTTACCATCGGCTATGGATTCTTTAAACTCAAAAGGCCAGCCAGCTGTCGAAGTGTGAATAGGGGGTGTTTGGCCCTTTAAGAACTGTGTGCCTAATGTCCGCTGGTTTTTTTGGGGGGGGGTGGACAGAGAGGGTGGGGGTGGGGAGAGAGGCTGTATCCTTGTGCCGACTTCACTCAGAGCAGGCCGAGTTAAACAAAAATATTACAATAGCAAGAACTCATCTGGAACAAATAATTTTCGGAGGCCACCACCAGGAGCGAAAGAAAGAAAATGGACTTTTGGTCTGGTGGAGGAGGATGCAAAGTCTGCGCTGCCCCCTGCCGCATTTGAAGAGCGCTGCAACAAGCAGGAAGTTTTCGATTTAACAGTGTACTATTTCTTTTCGGTCTGCTGCAACGGAGGGGGCACTGTACTCAAAAAGGGGCCAGAGAAACCTGGCAACATGGTGTGTTTTAGCAAAAATGTACCAGGCCCTGCAGAATCTTGTCTTGAGATCCCTCCATCTTGTATGACCCAGTCCTTTGTTGTCCAAAAAGCTTACTTTGAAGATGTTTTAAACCATTTGCGATTTCTTTCTTCTGTGCTTTTTACAGAAAACCTTTGCAGTAGCTCAGTGAGCCATTACCTAAATGCTTCTTTTTGCTACGATTTCAGCTGAAGTTTGATTTCTTATATTTTATTGCCACCCCCCTTTCTGAGGTATGCTGCAATTGGGGAGGGGGGCATTGGGGGGCAGGGTGTGGGTTAACCCTGCCTTATGCTCTTGCCAACTGTTGTTTTATTGTGACCAGTCATAAATTTCCAGCCTGGAAAACTTTTAGTTGGAGGGTGCTTTTAAAAAAAATACTAGTTTAAAGAAATGAAATAAAATACTACATAAAAAAATTGCAGCTTTGACTTGGTTCGATAGGGAAACAGCATTTTATAATTTGTAAGCTGCTTGGAAGGGTCATCGCTTATGGAAGGGCATCTGCTTTGCTTGCAGAAAGTCCTGAGTTCAAGTCCCAGCACCTCAAGGTAGGGAATGGGAAAGACCCTTGTCTGAAACCCCAGAGAGAGGCTGCCGGTCAGTGTCAACAGCACTGAGCTAGATAGACCAGCGGCTTGACTCAGCATGGCAGCTTCTTGAATTCCTTTGTATTCCTGTATAACAATGAAATGTGTACTTCACCCTGGCAAGAAAGGTCCGTCACCAACCCTCTTTACAGAATGATATACATACATAGCTGCCAAGTTATCCCTTTTTTAAAGGGATTTTCCCTTATGCTGAATAGGCTTCCTCATGAGAAAAGGGAAAACTTGGCAGCTATGTATACATAGGAAAACTCTATAGGGAAGAATGCTGTTTGCTACAGCATCTGCTCTGCCTACGGGAGGTTTCGGGTTCAGGATCCCTGCCCGAAATCCTGGAGAGCCCCTGCCAGTCAGTGCAGAAAATGCTGAGCAAGATACAGAAATGGCAGGTTCCTAGAAACTTAAATTCCTATTTCAAGGAAGTTGCTGGAACCACTAGGAGCCTCATAAGCAGCATTGCTCAGGAATTGTAAGAGTGAGAAAATCAGTGGAGTTTTGAAATCAGCGATGAAAATCAGCCAGTTTTGAAATCAGCGATTAAAATCAGCCCAGTTTTGAAAAGGTCAGCCTGCCACCTTGATTCAAAATGGGACCCAGTTTTATCAGACAAAAAGCCTTCTCCTCAAACTCAGGGAGCATCATGTCAAATCTAGTGGTGATATCTGAAGGGGTGTCCAAATGCATAGTGAGCAAGCAAGGGCATTTCCAAGATACATAGTTAGGGTTGCCATATTTCAAAAAGTAAAAATGCCCCCACAAAAGTGATTGTTTGATTGACTTGCCTAAGATACAGGACAAAGCACCGCCTTTCAGACCCCGGACTTCAATTGTGGACGTATGGCAGCCCTATAGCTGACAATGAAAAGGAGACATTCACATATCATAGCACTGTTAAAACACATGGTGTTAGAGAGAGAGAGAGAGAGAGAGAGAGAGAGAGAGAGAGAGAGAGAGAGAGAGAGACTATACAAAATCTGGTCCCCGCCTCAAGGAGCTTGTACTGTAGTCTGATTTTTGATAGTGGAGCTGTTTGACAAAGGAAGAGAAAGGTTGGGGGGGGGAGAGAGGAGGAATGGAAAAGTAAGAAGAGATGAATGTAACCTAGTTTGCCAGTGGTAGGCTTCATTTCATTTGGGAACAAGTAAAGTGGGTGAGCCAAAGGCTTTGTGTGTGCCAAGGATTCACTGCCCCAATCCGTCCAACACACGGGAGAGTTTTGACTTTAGTTTAGAAAACGTTAAGCCAAGCCCTGGGCAACTGGCAAAGAGCTGAGGGGAATCACATCAGGTTTGGGTTTTTTTTTGGTCATTCAGTAGACGTTAAGTCTTTTTCTCCCTTGCTCTTTAGCACCACCTGCTGAAATTGGCTCCCAAACCGTCAGCTGGTTACCCAAACAATGAACTCAGCTGGTCTCTGTTCATTCGGTCTGAGGTTCATTTGGCAGGTGAGCTGCAGCATTATTTTCTAAGGTCAATTTATATAATACTGGCGGTGGTTTTGCTTTGCCTATTTGCATTTCTTCGAGACCCGAGATTGCCCTATGCTAGCCAAGGGCATATATTCATAGATCTCTGCTTGCTCGTATGTGTGTGTGTGTGATTTTTCCACTTAACATACAGGCTTTGCACAGAGTGATTTTCAATGTGCCTCACACCTGACAGGTTAAGAGCCATCCAACATTAGCCAAGATCTCTCTATCTTTTTAAAATCCTAAATCCTACTTGCAGCAAGTGGCTGCTTTCCGTTTGCTTTGACTCAAAGTTGGAAGGTAATCTAATGATCAAACTTTTGCTATGCTTTTAAGGTTTGTTATATATCCAACATGCCGACTGTCAAAAGAACACAGCACACACATACACATAGACTGTGCCAAACTGGCAGGCATCCTTTCTCCTTCTCATTTTCTGGCCCCCCCTCCCGGTCACCTCCATTTCAGCTTCTGATTACTCCTTTGTGCACATCAAGTTGCCCCTCTTGCAGTCCTCATTTTCCCCAGCTCAGATTCAGCTTCTGCATGAACAAAGACATATTTGGGGAGGGGGGTGTTTCTGCAGTTGTTCTATTGCCTGCTTTTGCAATCTGCAGGGAGGGATGAAAGGTAAGCCAGGACCGATGCAAAGGCTCTCACATCCATGCACTTCCTTACGCAGTGCTGCAAAAAGGCCATGGTGCACGCCTGAAGACAAATCTGGTGCCCCAAAACAAGCAGGGTCAGATTTAGGGGCAGGTGATTCGGACAACTGCTGTGCCGAGGGAGAGGGGGAGCAGTCTTGGGGTCCTGTCATGGGACGATCTGCTCAGCTATCCGTTCAACTACTACTGCATCCAATAGCACAATAAGCTCGTCTTGCAAAACCAGGAACAGTGGCTTGCATAGCTGACATTGCACCAACTTTCAACTTCTTCTTTTATTTGAAGTAAAGTTGGCATCATCAGTGCCATGACTCAACAAGTGCAATGGGGGAGAGGGGCACCATTTGAACTAGGGCTGACCCTGGGCACAAAGCTATTGCCTACGTTAAAAGTTGGTGTGTGTGTGTGTGTGTGTGTGTGTGTGTCAGTCACAGAAAGAGGGAATAGCAACAGTGTGATTATACCCAGTACTTTTATTTTCAGGGGGTGTTCAATGGTTTAAAAGTGTGACACTTACTGCAGCAACTTCATGGTGAGTACCGGCAACTATTTTTCCAGGGAAAAAAGCACTGATTATACCCTTATCATTAAGAGCTAGGACCCACTGCATTGTACTTTTGTGCAACAACTCCAAATAATGATGCATGTCCTCTGCATGTTTACTCCAGACTCAGAGTTATCCAGTCGCAGATGACTCTGGGGTTGCGGCACTCATCTCGCTTTACAGGCCGAGGGAGCCGGCGTTTGTCCATAGACAGTTTTTCCGAGTCATGTGGCCAGCATGACTAAGCCGCTTCTGGCACAATGGAACACCGAAACCAGAGCAGTGCACGGAAATGCCGTTTACCTTCCCGCCAGAGCGGTACCTATTTATCTACTTGCACTTTTGGGTGTGCTTTCGAACTGCTAGGTAGGCAGGAGCTGGGACCAAGCAACGGGAGCTCACCCCGTCGTGGGGATTCGAACTGCCGACCTTCTGATCAGCAAGCGCAAGAGGCTCAGTGATTTAGACCACAGCGCCACCTGCGTCCACTAATTAGCGCAACTAATGAGATGCTTCATTAGGGTCTCCTTAAAGACCACGTCCTATCCCACCATGGCTCTAAAACTGGTTTCCATGATTACTGACTTTCACAAGGATTAAAAGAGAAACATTCCTCTTTCCCCAGGCGTTTGGTTCTGGCACTGTTCCTGGCACCCATCACTGGATGGAAGAATATTTTTTAACTGTAACTGTCTTTAGGATGTTCCTCACTGTAACTGCTTTTGGAGTTTTTATTTTTAAAAAATAAATAACTGCTTTAATGTGTTTTTAAATTGTGCATCTGTTTGCCACCCTGGGCTCCTCGGGGAGGTCGGGCAGGATATAGACACAATCAACAAAGAAACTAACAACAGGTTATATCAAACCTTTTTAGGAGATGCATGGTGCCCACCTGTTTAATGTGTCCTGCTACCCCTCCTCTTCTTGCATTCCACATGCTTCAGCCTTTGTGTGAACAAATCTAAGATTTCAGAGTGTTAGAGGGTTGTTATTGAAGGATAATATGGTGTATCTCAACAAGCCCTCTCTTGACAACTGTGGCACCCAGAGTATGGTTACCAGATTTTTTTTCAATGAATCTCGGGACACTTTTTTAAAAAAGTACATGCTTTATAATCCCTAATTATATCTATACATCAGCTGTTTTGCTGTCTTGAGAAGTCCGGAGGAGGAGAGAAACCTGGAGGGTGGAGTTGGAAGCAGAGTTTGAGAATACGACTGTGGGATCATCACAGAATCACAGATTTGGAAAAGACCTCTGAGGGGCATCTAGGCCAACCCCCTGCAATGGAGGTACCTCAACTCAAGCAGCCTCAACTTAAAGGCTTCCCTGCTCCAATTTGACTTCTGCAGTTCCCGGCTGTCGGGGACATACTCTCATTCACGCTCTCTCTCACGCTCAGCTGCCCGGCTTCGCGCCAGCTCTGCCATCGCTCCAGTTGGCCAAGGGGATCGAAGTCATCTCACCCCTCTGCGCCTTGCCTAGCAGAGAAATCGCACACCTAGCGCCTCTCCTGGGCAACTGCGTGTCGCCCCCCTGTGACTCCCAAGCCTTCCCCGATCTCCTGTCCCCTTCCCCCTTCGTTTTGAGAGTTTCATAGGGTGTGAAAGAGGAGCTTTGCACCTTGCCCAGCAGAGAAACCGTGCACCTTGAGCCCCTCCTGGGCAATGGCCATCCACCCGTAATCTCTCAAAATGAAGGGGGCAGGGGGCAGGAGATCAGGGGAGGCTCGGGAGTCATGGGTGGACGGCACCGTTGCCCAGGAGGGGCACAAAACGTGTGGTTTCTCTGTCGGGCAAGGTGCAAAACCCTTTTTTCGTACTCTTCGATCCACCCACCCACCTCTGCCTTTGTCTGCACAAAAACTATCTTCCCACCCCTCCAGCTGCATATCACTCCAGGAGAGCAGGGTGTCACGTTTCCCGGGGACATTTAATGAAATCCAGGGACATTCCGGGGACGGACTTTTTCCGGGGACAGATTCGCAAATCCAGGGACTGTCCCCAGGAAACGGGGACGTCTGGTAACCCTAACCCAGAGGGCTTCAAAGACAGGATCGGTGCAATGTAGGGTGCTTCATTGTGCATATCTGCACTACAAGGATTTTCAAAAACAGAGATTGTGGGACTTCTGCAATACTGTTGGGGGGAAATGACGGTCTGCGTACTGGAAGTAGTGGGGGCTCTTTTAAGGCTCCTTTTAAAATCTGGCCCCAAGTGAAGCATTAACGAAGCACAGCAACACACTTTAGAGCAAGCCTGGCTGGCTGAATTAGTTATGTCTGGTTTCCTCCTGTTGTGCCTTCCGAATTATGCTAGCTGTGAACACGCATCCACCAAGTTTGCTCCTTCCTCATTATCTCGATCCACAGGGAATACCTCACTGTTCTCCCTTCCAAACTGCGTGGGTGTCTGTGAAGTATTTGCATACCGTAAATTGCATTACAAACACTCAACAACAAGGATGTCGTCTTGAGCTGACTGCTGGAAGGAGAAAGCAATGAAAACCCCCATTAGGAAAGGGGTGGGGCGAGAGGACTTTGATTAACATTCTGGTTGTGCCATGTGCTTCACAAGCCCATGCACTCTCACAGTAGCATAGAAGTGCTGTTATGATGGCATGTCAGGAGGCCTGTGGCACAATGCTCCAAGAGGTATGGATGAACATGTCAATTTCAGTTTCTCATTTTTCCAATCTTAAGTTCAAGCTCATCACACTTCCACATCAATTTGCAATTTTTTATTTTTAAGTCAGGAAAATCTGCCAGCAGCTTGGTGCAAATGTCTCCTAACATACACATCTTTACATGCAATTTCTCCCCAATTGCACAATTCTGCAAAGCAATTTCCCCTAGTATCATTTTGCAAAGCAATTTTGCCCTAATTTGGTGTTGTTTTCACTCATGTGTGCATTTTTATTCACTTTGCCGCAGTATATGCATTTTTCTATACACGTTACTTTTTGGGGGGGGGGACAGCACTTGGGGAAATTAGGAGAAGTGGAAAATTTGTAAGGTAGCCATTTCAATTCAGGAATGGTTCGGAAACTGAAAATTAGGTAGGTGTGCCTTCCGAGATGAATTTATCCCGCATCGCTGTGCTCCAACCACATTTGCCAAATGCACTACCGGAATATAGCTCAGCTTAAACCAAGACAATCCGAATCCATTTGGATCCCATCATGTGTCATGCATTTTTCAATCTTAGGAGCTTCGACGTGGATGCAGGCTGCGGCAAGAACTTCTTTGGCCCCCAAATATAGGACACAACAGAACTTAAACCTCATCTTTTGGTCCAAGAATAAGTCGACTCAACTCTTGCAGAGCAAACAACTCAAAATGGCATATTTCTAAGGGCAACAGGGGCTTGGAACCCTTCTGCAACATTCAGCGGGATTTCATTAATTTCCAGTATACAAAACTCTCTTCCCCTACCAAGTTGCAAAATTTGGCTGTCATGATGCTCTTTTATTTATTTTTCTACATGGCCTGCTATTTATTTGGAAAGTACAACCTCTGTACCAGTCCTATGTTTTGTAACTCTGTTTTTGTTTGTTTGTAGTTTTATTTTATGTTCATGAAGAACAATAACAAAACAAAAAGTACATCCCAATGAAATATAAGAGTTGTTGTTGTTGTTGATATAATAATAATAATAATAATAATAATAATTTATTTATACCCCACCTTTTTCTCTGACATGGACTCAAGGCAGCTCACAGCTAAAACAAAACAGCTAAAAACATAGGGTTGGGACCAACTATCAAAAAACAATTAAACATTAATTACCTGAGGTTCAGCACTCCCTTCCATGCCCATCTCCTCTTCTGCAAGTATTCTAAAGGTGCTTTGCAAGACCCAAGGGGCTGCTGGGCAAGTGCTGCCAAAAACTGTAGTGTAACATGCAGTTTAGCCCAAAGCCCAGCCAGGGGAACTATTTAGGGAAGCTTTTAATATCTGATTAATTATTGTATTTTAATATTTTGTTGGAAGCTGTCCAGAGTGGCTGGGGAAACCCAGCCAGATGGGCAAGGTAATAATAATAATAATAATAATAATAATAATAATAATAATAATAATAATAATAATAAATGACCGCTGAAAGAGGCAGTCATTAAACTGCTTCTTAAAAAAATATCTTTAGACCCGGCCAATATGGCCAACTATCGCCCAGTCTCAAATCTACCATTCCTGGGTAAGGTGATTGAGCGGGTGGTTGCTGAACAACTCCAGGCACTCCTGGAAGAAGTGGACCATTTGGATCCCTTCCAGTCAGAATTCAGGCCTCACCATGGGACTGAAACTGCCTTGGTCGCGCTGGTCGATGATCTCCGGCGAGCTAGGGACAAAGGTGAGAGCTGTTTCCTAGTTCTGCTGGATCTCTCAGCGGCTTTTGACACCATCGACCATAACATCCTTCTGGACCGTCTAGAGGGCTTGGGAGCTGGGGGCACTGTAATACTGTGGTTCCGCTCCTTTCTCCTGGGCCTTGTTCAGAAAGTGGTGGTGGGGTGGGGGATGAGTGCTCAGACCCCTGAGCTCTCACTTGTGGGGTGCCTCAGGGTTCTGTCCTCTCCCCCGTGCTTTTTAACATCTATATGCAGCCGCTGGGAGAGATCATCAGGGGGTTTGGGCTGGGTGTTCATCAGTATGCAGATGATACCCAGCTCTACCTCTCTTTCAAATCAGAACCAGTGAAGGCAGTGAAGATCCTGTGTGAGTGCTTGGAGGCGGTTGGAGGATGGATGGCGGTTAACAGATTGAGCTTGAATCTTGACAAGACAGAAGTAATGTTTGTGGTGGACAGGAGATGGGCAGGTATGGAGGATTCTCTGGTCATGAATGGGGTAACTGTGCCCCTGAAGGACCAGGTGCGCAGCCAGGGAGTCATTCTGGACTCACAGCTGTCCATGGAGGCACAGGTCAATTCTGTGTCAAGGGCAGCTGTCTATCAGCTCCATCTGGTACGCAGGCTGAGTCCCTACCTGCCTGCAGACTGTCTCGCCAGAGTGGTGCATGCTCTAGTTATCTCTCACTTGGACTACTGTAATGCGCTCTACGTGGGGCTACCTTTGAAGGTGACCCGGAAACTACAACTAATCCAGAATGCAGCAGCTAGACTGGTGACTGGGAGTGGCTGCCGGGACCACATAACACCGGTCCTGAGAGATCTACACTGGCTCCCAGTACGTTTCCGAGCACAATTCAAAGTGTTGGTGTTGACCTTTAAAGCCCTCAACGGCCTTGGTCCTGTATACCTGAAGGAGTGTCTCCACCCCCATCGTTCTGCCCGGACACTGAGGTCCAGCGCCGAGGGTCTTCTGGCGGTTCCCCCGTTGCGAGAAGTGAGGTTACAGGGAACCAGACAGAGGGCCTTCTCGGTAGCAGCACCCACCCTGTGGAATGCCCTTCCATCAGATGTCAAGGAAATAAGCAGCTATCCTAATTTTAAAAGACACCTGAAGGCAGCCCTGTTTAGGGAAGCTTTTAATATTTAATGCTGTATTGTTTTAATATTCAATCGGGAGCCGCCCAGAGTGGCTGGGGAGACTCAGCCAGATGGGCAAGGTATAAATAATAAATTATTATTGTTATTGTTGTTGTTGTTGTTGTTGTTGTTGTTGTTGTTGTTATTATTATTATTATTATTATTATCGAGGCATCCAAGCCAAATAAAACATTAGTGAATGCATATGAGGTGTTCGATTCCTCTTCTCCATTGTGTGCCTGCAGGTCGTCCAATTTGTCCCCCAGTTTCTCTCTCCTGAGATGGACTCTATAAACAGGTCTCGATTCCATGCAAAACCCAAGCAGTGGCTCCCTTAGGTTTAAGACTAAACTCAGGACACGGGTCAGATCGGCAATACTTCTTTATTTTGCAAACAACTTTATTTCTTGACTCAAGTTTACGTTTTTATTACTCAAGTGGGAAAGATGGCAGACATTGAAAGACAAAGGAAATTCACTCCAAAGTGTGCAAAAAAAAAAAGTATTAATAATTCCTTGTGGAAACTACCAATGGAAAAGGAACACCAAAGCGGAGGGTGAATCACAGATAATCAAGTACCAAGACAGCTCAGAAGATTGCCACGAGGAACCCAGTCGCGAGTGAGCTCCGTGAAATCCTATGAAACCTAAAATGATTATTGGTGCTGGGTGAAAACAAGGACATCAGCCCTTTAAGACAAAATGCTGGAAATGGTTTATGACGCTATCTGTGCTAGCCTCTCTCCTAACAATTGCCAAATTCTCTCACACACACCCCTTTCCCTCTTTTGTAACACAAAAAACTGTCGTCATCCAATGAAGCTAAAGATAGGGAGGCTTAGGGAAGAACTTCACGTGGTGCATAGTGAAATTTGCTACAAGATGCAATGACAGCCTCCAACTCAGCCAGGGAAACCTATGGGACAGATTTCTTTTTGTGGGAGGAGGAATTGAAAGGCCTGATGTACCAGTATAGCTCCAATAGTACAGCATTGGGAAACTATACATTAAATGCACTTATTAAACTTCCCTTTTTCTCTTCAGTGTCCCTTCTGTGTGGGACGTTGCTTCCTCTGTCACATTAAGAATTATTATTATTTTAACTGGCTTTTCCCTTCCTGCACTTTCCTATTCTTGGATTAAATATTGCATCCTTTGCAACTTTCCTTCCTCCAGCCTCCCATAGCTTGTGCAAACGTTTCCCCCTTGTCCCCAAACTCCTCTTTCCTAGAAATGGGTATTGTTTTACTCAGTGAAGACACACAGTGACATGAACGAACAGGTCCAAGGATTCCAATGGGTCTATTCTGCAGCAAAACGTAGTTGAATGCCACGGACAGAGTTCTAAATTGATCTCCTAAACTTCAGGAAGGGGCTATGGGTCAGTGGTAGAGCTCTTTATGCTGAAGAATCATAAGGAAATAAGGAGAGCCCTGTTGGATCTAGTTCTGTTCCCAAAATGGCCAACCAAACTTGAATTCAATCCAATGGCATCTCTGGAGGGACTCCATTCTAAAAACCCTGAAGAGGCCTTCCCAGTCAGTGTAGAAAATACTACGCTAGCTATTAGGCACATTTTCAAGTTCTCAAGAAGCCATGAAATTGTTTTAAGGCTTGAAATCTGCTGGGAGGTCAAATTTAAGCAGCGGATTGTGGCTGTAGTGGTTAGAGTGTTGGGCTAAGGACTTGGGAGACCAGGCTTCATATCCCCACTTGGCCATGAAGCTCATTGGCTAGTCACTGCCTGTCAGCCTAACCTACCTCACAAGGTTGTTGAGGGGATTAAATAAGAAGTGGGGAGAACCATGTAGGGCCACCTTGTGCTCCTTGGAGAAAAAGGTGGGGTATAAACACAATTCTTTATTATTATTATTATTATTATTATTATTATTATTATTATTATTAAACAGTGCCACAAAATTATATACAGAGATTCCAAATGTGTGGTGCTCGCAATTTCTTTAAACAAAAAACAATCACATCTTTCACAGCTATACTTAACGAGCTGCTGTTCCATGCTATGCAAAAATACATTTAAAAAAAACATGTCTTTTTAAGATAAGATAAATGACCCACAAGGGTCATTTAATCCAACCCCCTGCAATACAGGAATCTTTAGCCCTCCGTGGGGCTCGAACCAACAGCCCTGAGATTAAGAATCTCACTCTCTACCAGCTAAGCTATCCCAGAGCTATGTCTCGAAGCCTCGCTATTATGTGAGGCTCCTGCACTTCAAAGGAGATGCATGTGTGTCAACATCCGGTTTGTACCACTACAAACTTATTTTACAGCTGAGCCTATGTGGTATCCTGACAATAGGACAAAAGACCACTACAGTTCTTGGCATCCCTTGCTCGTGTCCGGTTTGAAACGAGACCCTATTTACAATGCATCATCTCTGCAACGCATCTCCAATATATGTGACTGGGTTCAGGGTTCCTCGGTAGTAAAGTCAGTCTGGAAACTCCAACCCCGTGAAGACCACTCATCTAGTGTAAGAATCACAGAACTGTTCGAAGGGACCCAAAGGCTCATCCAAGTCCAACCTCCCGCAACGTAATCATTATAGATAACCTACGAGGGGTCAATTTCAAACATAGCACACAAACGATTCACAAGATCAGGATACCTTTGGCTTCCTTCATGCTGTTGCTGAGTTTACTTGAAAAGGGAAGGACATCTGTATGTATAACGTTGGCAAACTCTCCACGCTTACTGAAATGTAACTAGTTAGGTGTTTCTTCGTAGAAGGAGAAAACGTCAAAACAGCAAAAATCAGAGGGGGAAAGCCCACCATTGTCAGCGAAATGATAATAAGTTAGAGAGAAGGCAAGGTGGGAATTGTGGGGAGAGTTTTAAGATTGCTTATCCAAGTCATGCTTGGCCAGTTTGATATTCACTCCAGCCCTAGGAAGACTAAGTTATATGCAGCAAAGAGATATATTTGGTAAAGATGTTTGCATCTGAGAAACGTGAAGTTTTGCAATTTCTCAACTAGGTTTGCATATGCAGAATTTGGGGAGGTGTGACCCATGTCCGCACAACAGAGATGTGGACTGTTGCAATCCCCCATCCTAGGCTGCTGAAAGGAGATTTGGCGGAACAGGTGGTTAAAAAAACCCCATTGCTCCTGATGCTAGTTTTTAGAACCACAGTTCAATACTTAGTGGGTGGTGAGAGCCTCTGTCTAATGGTAGAGCCGGCCCGTACTTCTGCTTCCCGCCATAGCACATAATCCATGCAATGTGGATGCTTGCATATGTGACAGCCCAAATTGCACTATTTATTCCCCATGATAGGGGGGAAAGAGAAGAACGAGGAGGAATAGTACAACACAGGATGTTGCATGTGTGGGCACCCCACCCACCCCCCCCACCCCCGCCCCATGGAGCACTTGTACCACACATTAAATTTACGGTAGATCAGTAGTGGGTAACTGTTTTCAGCCTGGAAGAAGTGGGCAGAGCAATGAATGCTGAGTCTACCTCGAGATTTTAGGCTACCTTCCTGCATCCTTCCATGCACACCCGTCTCTATCCTCCATCCAAGCAAGGAGGTGGCATGAACAGAACTAAGGACACATTCAAGCCAGGCAAAAACACTCAAGGAGGGTGTAGAGCAGGGCCCGTAGGGGTGTGGCTGGCTAGGAGGCCTGCAGAGAATCTTGACGGCCAGATAGAGAGGTCCAGAGGGCAACAATTGGCCCCTGGCTTAGACGTAAGGTAGAAGGAACAGGCCTGCTCCTCCAGTACACAGGATGCTTTGGAAATGTCCAAACTGCACCAAAGGTCAAACAGGGCCATGTAACACCAGCAAGGAGAGGAAACTTTTGAGCAGGCACACATCTGGGCTTGCACCCTGTCGGCCACAGGGAAGCTGTATTTTAGCAGCCTTTGTGCGGGACACCTAATTTTTAAGCAATCCCTTCTTCCTACTGTTTTGTGTTTTCTTTTGTTTTTCATGATGGAATCCACATTGTAACTCACACAAATACAAGACAAGGAGAACCAGATATTTGGCTTGGGAGCCCAAGTTGCATAGCTATGCTAAGTCTGCAACTCCTACGGCAGCCCCCAATGCCCTTGTCCCATTAGTTCAAGGATTTACAGTTGGACATGGGGATTCCGACCCCCACACGTGCAATGTGCCCTCCTCAAATCTGCCCCAGAGGTTTGGAAGGGGAAACCCAGATTGGGCGGGCACATAGGGAAGTTTCATTGCGCAAACATAAACCCTTGAACTAATGGAATGGGTCGCTTATCGTTGCATTGGATGCAACCCCCACTTATTGGCAATGATCCAAGCAGGTGGCAAGTGGCCCCCAAATTCCCATACCCATTGAATGCGAAAAAACAAACAAACATGGGAGGGTTCAACCCTGATCCAGAAGTTCTCAAGTGCATATGGAGGCACAGTGTCTACATGGAGCAGGTAGTTCTTCTTGCAGAAAGTGGTCTATCATGGACATTGCCCCTTTCATTAGAGTGAATGGGGATTCCTCATCCTCATCATGCAAGAGCTCCTCCCTCTCAGGGCTTCATCATCTTCACTTGCATTAAAAACACACAAACAGAAAAGTTAACCAGTGTATGAACCTTTGTGCGCCTGGATAGGTACAGTGGTACCTCGCAAGACGAATACCCTGCAAGACAAATTTTTCGCAAGACGAATGCGTCTTGCGATCTGATGGTGACTCGCAAGACGAATTCGTTTTGCGAAAAACTCATCTTGCGAATCGCGGTTTCCCATAGGAATGCATTGAAATTTAATTAATGCGTTCCTATGGGCAAAAAAAGAAATTTCAATGCATTCCTATGGGAAACCGCGATTTGCAAGACGAATTTTTCGCAAAACGAACTGACTCGTGGAACGAATTAAATTCGTCTTGCGAGGCACCACTGTATCTTTTTTTGCTTCCATGAATGTGTACTAAGTGCTCTGCAGAAACTATTTTAGCCCTCAGTTTTACAAATCAACAAGTCTCACACTCTACCCCCTCCCCCCTCCCCACTTTTTCGTTTCGTTTTCTCCTAAAGCATGGGAAAGTATTCAAAGATAAAAATGTTTTTCTTTTCTTTTACTATGGCAATAATACCTGATTCAATTACAAGACACATAAGGGGTTGGAGGGAAGAAACGACTATTTTGCAAAAGATTAAAGTGGCACATCTCCTCACACAATAAGTGTGCAACATGACTGAGAATTCTGGAACTCTGACCAAAAGCAGATTTCCTAATAAATTAATAAAACAGAACACAAAAAAATCTCATATAAAACAAGATCCAAATATTTTTAAGCCAATGTTAAAACCTTCAGGAATGATTATCTCTCTTCATAGATATATATATAGATATATATTTATATTTTCCTGAATTTATTAAAATAAAATTTTCTCTTAGGAAAAAAGAAAGAAGCTAGTTTGGACTCTGATCCTGAGTAAAGTGGTTCTGCTAGTTGCCAGCCTTGTGGAATTGGGTAAGGATTTCATGCAAGACCTCTGGAAATGAAGAGAGGTTTGTAGCAGCAGCATTTGGGGGGCAGGGGTGTGCCCTAAGATAGCGAATGGGCAAGACACCGTTGTTGCCCCACCTTACCCACTTCGGTTGCATAACCACCATATAACGAAGGTCAGAAAGGAACCTCTCAGCAGTCCTTCCTTGCCCCCATATCTTTCATCCAAACTAGAAACAGGGCTCTGAAAACAGCCCTGTTCGTCCCCCTTCCCTGGTAATGTGCAGTAATGGAAACACATGATGTGATTGCATAACATTGCAGGGTTCCCCAGTTTTGCTCTGGGTGGCCAAGTGTTGGAAATGGTCAGAAACTGTGTCAAGGAGCTGGTGGGCTTTCAGAAACTATCCGGTGGGGTGGTAGCAGTTCTGTAAAGGGGCCCCTGACCATTAGGTCCAGTCGTGTCCGACTCTGGGGTTGTGCCGCTCATCTCGCTCTATAGCCCGAGGGAGCCGGTGTTTGTCCGCAGACAGCTTCCGGGTCACGTGGCCAGCATGACAAAGCTGCTTCTGGCGAACCAGAGCAGCGCACGGAAACACCGTTTACCTTCCCACTGGAGCGGTCCCTATTTATCTACTTGCACTTTGATGTGCTTTCGAACTGCTAGGTGGGCAGGAGCTGGGACTGAGCAACGGGAGCTCACCCCGTTGCAGGGATTCGAACCGCCGACCTTCCGATCAGCAAGCCCTAGACTCTGTGGTTTAACCCACAGCACCACCTGGGTCCCAGTTCTGTGGTCCCCCCCCAAAAAAAAAGATCCGAGACAGCAAATCAGAACAGAACAGAAGCAGGAGATTAGCCCAAGAAATGTCTCCTCACAAGAGCCTGCTGGATCAGGCCTGTGACACATCTAAACCAGCACCCTGTCCTCATAGTGGCCAACCAGATGACTACAGGAGACCAGCAACCAGGACCTGAGCACGAGAGCACTCTCCCTTCCTGTGGCTTCTAGCAACTGGCCTTCAGAAGCATCCCTGCCTCTGGCGACCAAGTTGTTCAGGCTGGGGAACAAGCTCTGAAGCCGACGCACGGCCCGCGCAATGTGCGTGATGACCAAAGGCTAACTCCAGCTGCTACTGCATCCCAGGTGGCGCCAGTGAACCACTGAGTTGTGTATGGGAAAGAGGGGCAGGGAAAGAGGGAAGTGGCATGCTACAGCCTGAGAGCTGGGACTCCCCACTTTGTGACCTGCCCCTTTCCCAGCGCAGTGGGGGCCAGTGATATGGGGAAAGGGATGGTAGACGTCACACGCCTTTCCAATATTACACATTACGAGGGGGAGTGTGCTTCCATGTCGGTGGCAGCCAAACTTGTGCCATTCTTCACAACCAACTCTATGGTATCATGTCAAAGCTGGAAGGAGCATCAAGCGGTTTCTCTCTGACCAAGCACCACTTCTCAGAGGATCAGAGTCAAAGTCAACAAGGACCGGGGTGGGGAGGGTGGGGGGTTGAGAGAATTATCTCACAGACTTAAAAGCATGCCCAGCAAGCACAGCCTTGTAAGACTAAATTAAAGGTTGGAAATGGGAGGGTAACAAAGAAACAGAAATTGTTACGAAATCAACCTGGTTTGAAAGTTCACAGCTGTGTACTACAAAGTGTAATAATTATTTCTTCTTTTTTTCCGGCCATACAAAAATAACATATTGCAACTCAAAAGTGCAGATATATATATATATATACTGTATATTGTTTTAAAATAAACAGTTGACTGTGTTTTTTCTCCTTTTTTTATCAAATAAAATATTTACACCATTTTGGTTTCCAGAGTCAGAAACGCTCTTCATGCTATCACCATGGGGACATCGTCTGAAAAGCCTGTGATCATCGGCGCTTCGTCGTCCTCGTCTCCTGGGAATGAAACACATCCGTTTCAGAAAGAAATCAGAGAACTGGGAGATTACACCAAAGGTCGCCCAGTCTAACACTCGGTCGATGTGAGGAATCCTCTGCTTCAGGATCCCAGGAGAGCTGGCCAACATGGTCCTTTACTTTCCGAACCTGCCTGTTCAACAGTTGCACCAATGGGAAATTCCTCCTAATGTTTAATTCAGGCATCCCCAAACTGCGGCCCTCCAGATGTTTTGGCCTACAACTCCCATGATCCCTAGCTAACAAGACCAGTGGTCAGGGATGATGGGAATTGCAGTCCAAAACATCTGGAGGGCCGAAGTTGGGGGGTGCCTGGTTTAAACCAACCTTTCCCATTGCAGATGTTTTGGTCTCTCTGGGCTGTATCCAACGTTCTCTGACCGCCGGCATGAGAGCTCAAGTGCAATTTGTTAGTTGCTTTATCTTGCCCAAGGCAATCCATAGCAACTTACAAACAATATTGTTTATTAATCATTATTAATATTTATCAAATTTCTATACTGCCCTTCATCTGAGGATCGCAGAGCAGCTTACAATATAAGAACACAAAAATACTGTAGTAACAAAAATAATACCCCCCAACAGTTTAAAAGGACCCTAGACTGTTTAAGGCCTGGGGTGAAATGGAATGTTTTTGCTTTCCATGGCACCTAAAGATATATAATGAAGGCGTCAGGCAAGCCTCACTGGGGAGAGCATGGCAGAAGCAGGAAGCCACTGCAGGTAAGGCCCGATTTTGTGCTGCCACCCTCCAGACTTTTTGTGGAGGAAGCACATGAAGGAGGGCCTCAGATGATGATTGCTGGGTCTGGGTTGGTTCATATGGGGAGAGGTGGTCCTTGAGGGCCCCCCTCAAACTGTAAATGCTGCACTGGAAATATACACAAAGGCTAATTACCAAAGCACCCTCAACCTCTGTAGCTTAATGCAATTGTTGCCCTCTTGAGATTCCACCCATTTAAGACCTCCCGTCCAAGGCTTAGGAAAAGGGCCTCACCCACCTAAATCATCGCCTGATGAGAATATTGCTGAACCCAGTCGGGAGCTGTAGTGGCTGTTTGCGAAGGCCGTGAAGCTATTCTGAAGTCTTCTGTGCCTCATGTACAAGGCAACGAACCCTATGCCCACTGTCACTAGCAAGAGGAATAATATCGGCACCACAATGGCAGCCACGTCTGTAGGCTTGCTCATGGTGGTTGCAGCAGGATCCCTGCCTGCAGAAGGAGAAACAAAGAATACAATTCATTGTGTCGGCTGCCCAACACAAATACGAACATCACACATCTGTTCCCTGGGCATCTCACAAAGATAAACTGCTATAATACAGTATTAGTAAACAGAATTCTAACAGAATTCTAACAACAGTATTAGGACACAGATTTCCAGTGAGATTAAGAAAATATCAGATCTGAAAAGCCTGGGGAACTGATTTGTAAGGCTTTGTGAAATGCATCAATGGAGTTTTAAGTACTTGGCTGGAATGAAAGCTATTGTTTGCAACCTGCATTTCATCTGTTTACACCAAAATGTGAATCGAGACTTCGTATTTTCACAGAATGATGCAGAAGCTGCTTGATTTAATATTTGTATTCCGCTTTTCCAACAAATGTTGAGCTCACAACACTTTGTAGTAGTAGCATTATAAAAACACACACCCAAACATTGGAAACATCATAATATCAAACACAATAGCATATAAATAAAGCAAACAACAGCAGGAACCGCAACAAAGTCATCAGAACAGCTGCAATAAAGTCATCCTGTGCTGCTATAAAGTTCCACATGCTGCTATGATTATGAAAAGTTGGAAGGCTAAAACCCTGGGCAGGGCCAGTCGAAGGGCAGGTGACCTTCCAGCCTGATAATCATTTGGCTGGAAGCAGTGATGTGGTGGTTCAGGGTTACGGACCTGTTCCTATTTTGGCAGCAGGGTCCCTCTCTCCCCAGCATCCTAGAACCACTCAATTAACATGAAAGGAGGTGAATCAGTCACTGAGGAACGGCTCCTAGGGTCCCTCTTGAGAAGGGATATGGGAAGACCACCAAGGAGGAATTGTTCTGTATGCTGTAAAACTAAGCAATTAAGGAACCTGAGAATTCAAGGTGCTTCAGTTTCAAGAGAATAGGGTGCAAGCCCTGTTACGTACATTGGAAGCTCACAGAAAACACAACTTAAGTCGCTCCAAAAGAAGACACTGAAGTACTTGAGATCATTTGCCCATAAACGTGCACAGAAAATTATAGATCTAGCTGAAGGGCAACGCACTGATAGCCGCAACGTTCCAAGCATCCAAACGTTAACACGGTGAGTGTTGAAAAGAAAACACACGGAAGCAGAAGTGAATCAGAGGGGGAGAGCTTTTCCTTACCGCTTCCCACTTCGTTGTAAAGTAGTGTTGCAGGCTCCCCACACACCTGCCCGCTGTAAAGACATCTTGCTTGCACCGTGAAGGAGTAATTATGCCCCATCTTCAGGTTGGAGACTTTGAAGACGTTCTCCGTGGTATTGCCCAGGTACGCCGTGCTATTTGTCACGCTGTCAAACATGTGTATTTCATACCCCTGAAATTAAGCACAAAACACACAAAAAGCAGCGTAATTTGGTTCTGGATTGAAATATCGGGTTGTGTCCAAATCAGTTTTACCCAGAGCAGGTCCACTGAAAGGAATGAGTCCACTCTGTCTTCCCGATGCTGAAGGTTGCTGCCGGTTACTGGGAGGGGAGAGGGGCACGGCAGCGGAGAATCTGGCATGGGTGCGGCTGGGGTGGTTCTGCTGCTCTGCCTGCACAACACTGAGTTCCCTTCTGCCTTCCCCTCCTGGGGAAGATGCGCAGAACAGGGTAACCAGCAATGCAGTCACAACCTGGGCTACTCTACCGCCAGCTAACTGTCAGGATGTTCTACACACGAGTAGAACCTTGGCAGAGACACATGCCTGGCTGGCATGTTCTCTCCCTCCTGGTAGATTGTTCGGGAGCTTCACAAGCTTTCTCCAACCCGAACATCACAGCGACTGATGCCTTGGAGACATCAGCACACTTACAGGAGCCACAGAGGTTTGCGCAGTTGCGTAACAGAACTCAGTAGCACAGCATTTTGGCTAATCTACTTTATTTACATATAAACCTTTAAACCTTTAAACCCCTAAACAGCCTCGGTCCTGTATACCTGAAGGAGCATCTCCACCCCCATGATTCAGCCCGGACACTGAGATCCAGCACCGAGGGCCTTCTGTCGGTTCCCTCATTGCGAGAAGTGAGGTTACAGGGAACCAGACAGAGGGCCTTCTCATTAGTGGCACCCGCCCTGTGGAACGCAGCAGATGTCAAGGCAATAAGCAACTATTTTACTTTTAGAAGACAACTGAAGTTTTTAATGTTTGATGCTGTACTGTTTTTAATATTCGGTTGGAAGCCACCCAGAGTGGCTGGGGAAACCCAGCTAGATGGGCGGTGTATAAATAATGAATTTATTATTATTATTATTAACAGCACATGCAGCACTGCAACATGGCTCCCTCTCTCTCTAGCATCAGACAGCAAAGAGAAAGAACAAAGGACAATAGTCCCACTTCAGGAACACACAGTAAGACAAACATCCTGTCTACGTCACTTCCCATTCTGTGGAATGTAAACACATATACAGTCATGTGATAGACAACAAACCCATGACTACACACGGGGAATGAATCTCCAACACTAACTGCTCTAATTGAAGGACTGTCTACAGTTTGCTGTACAGGCTACAGCTTGCTGGTGTATTTTATTCAGGAAAAACATTCAGAGCTGCTGTGTTGCAGCAGTCAAAAAGGGAACAGAGGGGCAAGGAAGCTCATCCATCGCCTTGGAGCCAATAGCTTCCAGTTTCCTTGAATGGCTTTGGACAAATTCTCATGGAGGATACAGCTATCAGTGGCTACTAGTCAGGGTGGCTATGATCTGGCTCCATAGCTGGAGGCAGCAATGCTTCTGAATACCAGTTGCTGGAAGTCACAGGAGGGGAGAGGGCTCTTGTGCTCGGGTCCTACTTGCAGGTTTCCCACAAACAGGTTCCCACAGGTTGGCCACTGCAAGAACAGAATTGCTGGACTAGATGGGCCCTTGACCTGATCCTGGACACAGGGAGGAGAAATAGACTCCCTTGCTAGAGCCTTAGAACGTTCTGGACTTGGCGTGGGGAAAATGCCTTTTTTATTTTCTCGCAGGTTTTGCAATCTTCTGTCCATTTTTTAAAAATGCTGCCTCTCAATTTTGCCGCTTGCCGCTATACTGCTTTCACACGGTGAATGTCTTTACTTTTATCATTTTGTGGTGGTTTTTTTTTTTTTTTGCTTTCCCTAAGCTGCCCTGGGGACTTGCAGAAGGGCAGGGTGTCAATCAAATAGAGAAAAAATGAGTGGTTTTAAAAAGCATGGCACTCCGAGTGTGGTTATAACTGCTAGCATGTAGAGTTAATATGCAGCAGTGGAAGTTAGCTTAGTTGAGTGAATCCTTGCTTGGAGCACACCCTCAGTTGAAAGGTATTCAAACTGAGACATGGCGTAAAATAAGAAAGCTTCTGTTTAATAAAGGAAGCACATTCTCAATATGAAAGAGCTTTGCAGTGCTAAGTTGGAGAAGCAAAGAAACCATGCTTGCCCCTTTGTTCTCAGAAGATATCACTGACACATCCAAGATGACCTCTCGCCTCCAGGCCTAGAGAAAGTGTGGGAGGAAGAGCAGGGAGCTGTAAGCAGGATGCAACCTAAGACTTATCAGTCTAAACATCAAAGAGATAGAGAGAAGTCACCATAGAGAAAAAGGTGCTGGGACAGTCTGGAAAGCTGGAGATGCTTTTATCTGTCTCAGCCCATGGAAACCTCTCTCAGCACGCTGAGCTGCTCCCAAACTTCCAACAGTAACTTACCCGGCTTTCACTAAAATGACTTTCTTTTAAAGCTAAACTCTTCCAAAACAACAAGATGTGGTCGTTTTCTGCTATGATCTTTAAAGCATCCGGTGCAGCCAGGGAAACTGCAAAGGGAGAAGGGAAACATTTAGGTAAGTACCATAGCAATCTGTCCACCAGTCTTGCTCAGTTCTTTGAAATGCCTATAGATAGAGAATGCAATATGCACTGGATTCCAATGCGTGTCTACTTAGAACCAAACCCTATTGAGTTCAATGGGGCTTAAGCACCCAGGTCTTGCTTTGCATTCTTCTTTACTGAAAGATAAAGATGTCTGCAACAAGATTCTTGGAGGGGACAAAGCACCCGAGACCTGGCGAGAAGCATATGTAACTCTGATCCCAAAGCCAGACATGGATAGAACACAGAAGAAGAACTATCGTCCAATCTCCCTTCTAAATGTGGATTACAAAATTTTTGCAAGTATTTTGGCTTCAAGATTGAAATGGTTATTAAATGACCAAATACATCACAATCAGGCAGGTTTTTTACCTGCAAGACACATGAAAGATAATATTAGAAATATTGTCGATGTGTTAGAAAGATTGGAAGTAAAAAAAGAATACCAAAGCAATGTTAATTTTTATAGATGCAGAAAGATAAAAAAAGCACACAATTACAAGTGCACAGGAGTAAGACACACCTAGGTTTGTGACAACAGGAATGCAGGTTTTGGCTGGGGAGGGAAAAAAGGAAGTACAAACTCAGCATGGTCCTCTTATTCCACTACTCTTTCTCGGACATTCCTTACCTGTGCTAAGTTTCAAACTGGCCTCTTTGCTCATGTTTCCCAGCTGGACGATGATATGGTACTTGCCACCAGGTTCCAGCTTCTTGATGGTATACTCCACAGTGCTGTTGCGGGTTTTCACCTTGTAGATCCGGTCTGTTTTCTTGATTAAATCTTTCACGGCTACAGCATACAACTGAAGGGAGCAGAATGGTGAGTTGCTCCTTCTCCCACAACACCCCACTTCTCTCGTGCCTGAAATGCTAAAGGCCAGCTGAAGCATCAACAGTATTTGGCCTTTGCTTAAGGAGAACTGTATAACTAGCCTAGAATGCGATCTCCCCACCCAGCACTCTCCAAAGCCCATCTCTTAGAAAACGTTTGGTGGAACTGGGTGGCATTCATTTAGCTTGTGTTCGATTTTGATCCTTTCCCAATATAATAATAAAATAACAGCAGCAGCAACAACAATCTCACCATATCTTGGTCGGGAGAATCATAAGGAGACTCCCACTTGATAACCGCAAAGGTTTTTGCCAGGTGCACAGAGTGAAGGTGCCGAGGGGGGAGGCGACTGTCAGGAATCATCTTCACAACGATGTAATCGGAAGGCGGCCCTTGGTATGGGGATATCACACGTACCTTAAGGAGGTCAGCAGTTGTTAGTCGGTTATACAGCTTTCTAGCATGTCCCCCGCCTCCTTTTATAACCCACAACTCAACAGAGCAACCGCTGCCACTTGATTTAATAAAGGCGACCTGACTCCGGGAAGTTTATTTCAAATCAGTGCTTCCCAAAACTTGGGTCTCCAGCTGTTTCTGGACCACGACTCCCATCATCTCTAGCTAGTTGGACCAGTGGTCAGGGATTATGGGAACTGCTTTAAATGCACATCTCTGTATTTTGCTTCAAGGCCATTTCAGCAAAATGGTGATGTTGAGCATGGGAACTAGTGCAGAACACAGCAGTCCAGCTGCTCACAGAGCAGCATGTAACTCCTGCACTTAAGCATCTTGCACTGGCTGCCTGTCTTAACCAAATCCGAGGTCTTCCTGTTAAGATACACTCACGAGGAATGTGTCAGAAACGAACGTATCTCTGAAAACAAGATTGGAACCGAATCTGAATGGCTTTTTGGCAAGGGTAGCCAACCTGGCGCCCTCCTGGTGTTGCTGGACTACAACCCTCATCATCCCTGGCCATCAGCCATGCCGCTGGGACTGATACGAGTTAGGAGTTCAGCAGCTGGAGGGCACCAAGCTGGCTAAGGCTTCTATGTGATGGCAGCACTGAGTAGGGAGAACAAACATCTTTCAGACTACAAAGGGCGCCGTAGACAATCGAGTCTGCATGCAGAGGTGAAACAGCAACCCCCCCCCCCAAAAAAAAGCAAAACGTTTGCTGGAAGAAATTCAGTTCAGCCTTGAAATCCAGCTGCTTGAAAAGCATTCTCGCGTAGGAAGGTTTTTATCCGACACTGAAAAAGTGATGACAACGGGGAGGAAATTCCACAACATGTGTGTCGGTGTCCCAACAAAGAAGACCCTGCTGTTCTCGTTTAGGGACTATTATCTCACAAAAAGAAGGAACCTATTCAGAAGAGCCTCTTCCCAAAATACCAAAGGTGTGCTTGCCCATGCAGTGTACATGGCACATGTTAAGAGTTGCCCAAGCAAAAATATACAGGTGATCTGCCCCTATGAGCTTACACTAGAACACCTTAAATGGGCACAAGGCTGCTAGCCCTTAACAGAATACGGCGCAACCCTGAGAATATCATATTGTTCTTTGTGGCATTTATAATCCACCTTGCGGTTCTGGCAGCTTCCTCAAAGTAGTAGAATAGGAGCACAGGAACTTGCCCTTATACGGAGTCTTGCTCAGTGTTGTCCACACTGCCTGGCAAAACAGCATGCCAGGATTTCAGGCAGGGGATCTTCCTATCTGGAGATGTCAGGGATCAGAGTGGGAAGCTCTGCCCCTGATCTATAGCCCTTCCCTAATCAGATGCTCTCTTTTGATATTGAATTTATCAACAATAGCCCACGTTGCATTGGTTGGCAGGAGCAGGGAGGGGGAGAAGATTAATGATGCACTCCTTACCAGAAATAAGTACTGCTCATCTCTGTTGACAATGACTGTAATGTTGTGCAGTGTGGTGGTGGCATTGGTAGGATTCCTGTAGAGCTCCAGGAAAGATGTAGCATAAAATATGCCATATACCTGTCAAGGGTGGGGAAGGGGGTGGGGGTGGGGAGATGCAAGCAAGAAAAACACATTGAAACTCTTTCCCCGCCCGAAAGTCTTGCAAACAAATCCACTGAATTTTCCAACCCATTAAAAAATAAAATAATGTTGTCATCCACAGTTGCAGTGGACTTTGTGGCAAACTGAACTGATGCCTGAAATTTAAAAAGGAATGAATTACAGTCGTACCTTGGTTCTCGAATTTAATCTGTTCTGGGAGTCAGTTCCACTGCTGAAACGGTTCAGAAACCAAGGCGCGGCTTCCAACTGGCTGCAGGAGCTTCCTGCAGCCCACCGGAAGCCAAGGAAGCTGTATCAGATATTCGGCTTCCAAAAAATGTTCGCAAACCAGAACACTCACTTCTGGGTTTGCGGCGTTTGGGAGCCAATTTGTTCGACAACTAAGGCGTCCGACTACCAAGGTACGACTGAATCTTCAAGAGTATAAAGGCTTTTCTGTCTAGTTGCCGGCTATTAACTCTGGACCAAATGCACATCCGAGCAAGTGGATTTAACACTAAACAGATATTTACTGAAAGCCTCATCTCTCACAGCCAATCTCTACAACTTGGAGTAAGTGGTGTATGGGAGACTTGGGTTCAAATCTCAATGGATCTCAATGGATGCGCTGAGCAACTCACTAACTTAAGTACCACAAACCTGGAAATCCTTTGTTCATCATTTGAGGCCCTCCTCCGAAGGAGGAGTGGAAGGTGGCAACATGAGAACGGGCCTTTTCAGTGGTGGCTCCCAAACTGTGGAACACTCCCCAGAAAAAGACACCTGGTGCCACTTCTACCAACTTTCAGGCACCAGACAAAGATGTTCCTGATTAGGTCTTAATTGGGGTTGTAGGGTATGATTATCCACAAGCCTGTATTGATGTTCAACTTTAGTAAGGTGGGATTTCTCCTTTTTATGTTATTGCAAGATGAACACTTTTAGTTAAATTTCTTTTTTATACTTCATTTTAAATTTTGTGCTTTGTACGCATTCATAATTGTTAGTTGCTTTGATACATTTTTTTTGTAATAAGCAACAAATAAATGGCCTACCACACTGGCTTTGGATGGAATATACACCCTGGAAAGAGGAAAACAACAAGCTTGCCCTTTTTTTGATGAAAAACGGTTGCCTTTAACAGCTGGCCTATGTGGCATCCTGAACACAGGATTCTGCTATCTGGGACCATCCGCAAAAATTGCATGTGAATGGCAGGCAGACATTTAGAAAGAGGACAGGCTCTTCTGCTCTGCCTGGGGGCTCTTTCCACAAGAAGAAAAAGAAAGGAAGCCTTACCACATTCTTGGGGCCAGTCCAGTTGCACTCCACCGCTGTCTGATTCACAGCTTTGGCTTTCAGACTGGGAGGGGACGGTCTTGTGCCGCTGGTCACCACGTGGGCAAAAGACAGAGGGCTGTCACCCAGCTCCGTCTTGGCCCATGCAGAAATCTCGTACTGTGTCTGAGCGGTCAAGTTGCTCACTATGGAGGGTGGAGAAAATAATTGGGCTAAGCAGGGATGTGGAGCACCCTCCCCAAATAAGAAGCATGAGGCTTGTCTAGTGCCGGGCCAAAAGCATCTCCCACTTGGGCAGCCCCATTTCTAGGTTGTAAAGGGTTTTGCCTGTTTGCTTGCTTCTCTGTTTTAAAGAGGGGAAGCATTCTGAAGATTTTGCATTTGGCCCTGTGAAAATTCACCCGATTTAGTGATCATGTGGGCCCAGTAGTGGTTGGTTCAGGTAGGGTGGTGTTGCTCACCAGCTTTCTGAACACTTAGCATTTCTGCTGTTCCCGGGTGAGACGCCTGGGGAGAATCCAGAGGGCCAGCCCAAAACACTGTTGCCTAGGGTGAAGTACAAGGCAGTGCCTCCACCTCCTTGTACATTCCCTGCACAAGAAGTTCACTAGACTAGGAAATGAATCCCCCCCCCCCGTTCATCCAATGTGCCTGGGGTCATCAGCTAGCTCAGGTATTGTGCAGCAAGCCATGTGACACACAGAGCAAGCATTGTTCTCAAACACCTTCCTGCCCGCAAGCATCACCCACTGCCCCAGGCTGACGCCTCACCCCTGTCCAATGATAGGACCGGCCCTGCTGATCAGTGGTAATCCTCCATTAGATGTTGCCAGATGAATATTCTGGTGAGGCTTACCAGTTTGTGCCGACTTCCCCCCATCAATGAGCAAGGATATTTTTTCTTGTCTGTGGGTGTCGAAAGTCCAGAAGATTTTCACAACGTAACCATTCACCTGTCAGGCGGCAGCAGAGAATGCATGGGACAAATAAGTACAGTGGTACCTCGCAAGACGAATGCCCTGCAAGACGAATTTTTCGCAAGACGACTGTGTCTTGCGATCTGATGGTGACTCGCAAGACAAATTCGTTTTGCGAAAAATTCGTCTTGCGAATCGCAGTTTCCCATAGGAATGCATTGAAATTTAATTAATGTGTTCCTATGGGCAAAAAAAATAATTCAATGCATTCCTATGGGAAACCGCGATTTGCAAGACGAATTTTTCGCAAAACGAATTGACTCACGGAACGAATTAAATTTGTCTTGCGAGGCACCACTGTAAGCAAGTGCATGTGTTTTAAATGGTGAGTTTGAAGGACCAAAAGCTCCTTCTAAATGACTGACCACTCCTACATATGTCAACTTGGCCAGTCGTTGAGGAATGAGGATAATTATGCTGTAATCTGCTCTGATTCTCCTCCCCATCTTTGGTTTTGAAAGGCAGCTCTCTAAGGAACTTGGTGCAACAGAAACATAACGGATCATTGTTAACTAAATTAAGTCTGATTAAGTGCAAGGCAAAAATATACTCTATTATCTTTGCACCTCCCAAAAAGGCTCTCTCAGACGAAATGGATACCAATACCAGGAATTTTTATTATGTTTAAGATTCAGAGTTAGCGTAATTAAAACTTCTGTTTGCCTAGGAATTGCAAGCCCCTAATTGCATCATGATTATGGTTTATTTACCTCCCTCCCAACACCTGCTCCCAATCCATCATTGCACCGCCTTGGAAAACCTTTCCAAAGCACAGCATTTATAGGTCAGTTTAAAAAAATGTTCTTTTGTGTGGTGCATTTGAGCTGGGCTTTTCAGCCACAAATTTTTTATTACCTGAATGTTAGCTTCCATTTTGAGGGTGAAGCTTATGGAGTTTTCAGTGTAGCTATCAATATGGATCGTAGGTGGTGGAATAACTGAGGCAGAGAGGAAACAGAAGAAACTGGCATCAGCCACTAAACTGAAATTTGCAAAATTTCAATGGAAAAATTCTCTTTTTGTGTTTTTGGCTTACTCTGCCAATCCATCACAGTGAATGTGACCCACAAGTAGGTCTAACAGCCAAAGAAGAAGAAGAAGAAGAAGAAGAAGAAGAAGAAGAAGAAGAAGAAGAAGAAGAAGAAGAAGAAGAAGAAGAAGAAGAAGAAGAAGAAGAAGAAGAACCCACTCCTTTTTTAAAAAATAGGGGCTGATGTATACGTTGCAGTCCCCAAAACATGGACTGCAAAATCTCACATTCCCACTCCCTCTTGCATGCAAAGTCAATGCCAACCATGATTAGGAGTATTATTTGACTGTGCTGAATTAATTACAGTCAATCCTCTTAAACTAACAGTTGAAACCAAGTACCTGCACCCCTAATGCTATGGGGACTCCCAATCCCATCAGTCCCAGGCAGAATGGCCAACAACCAGAGTCGAAACAAAAAATAATAGGTGCTACTGGAAGGAATTTTTTATTATTTTTTGTTTCGACTACGGAAGACCAACACGGCTACCTACCTGTAACAATGACCAGAGATTATGGATGCTGCAGTCCAGCAACAAGTTCCCCATCCCTGCTCTAGGGTGAGGATGGATGCTGCTACAGGCATCCCAAGTATGCTTAAGTGTGTGTGTGTGAGAGAGTGTGAGTGTAAAAGGTAAAGGGACCCCTGACCATTAGGTCCAGTCGCGAACAGCTCTGCGGTTGCGGCACTCATCTCGCTTTACTGGCCGAGGGAGCCGGTGTTTGTCCACAGACAGCTTCCGGGTCATGTGGCCAGCATGACTAAGCCACTTCTGGCGAACCAGAACAGCACATGGAAACAGTTTACCTTCCCGCCGGAGCGGTACCTATTTATCTACTTGCACTTGATGTGCTTTTGAACTGCTAGGTGGGCAGGAGCTGGGACCGAGCAACGGGAGCTCACCCCGTCACGGGGATTCGAACCGCCGACCTTCTGATCGGCAAGCCCTGGGCTCTGTGGTTTAGACCACAGCGCCACCCGCTAGTGTGTGTGTGTGTGTGTAGGGGGGCATAATTTATATGCAAGAGGGGATGAGCTGGTGAGAGGAAAAGGCCCATTCTCAGTCCCATTCCTGATCATTTAGCCCAGATTTCACCAACCTGACACCCCTCCAGATGTCGCTGGACTACAATATCCATCATCCTGATCATTTACCACGGTGGCTGAGGATGATGGTATTGTAGTCCATTAACAGCTGGAGGGTAAAAAAAAAAGTGTTGTTAGTAGGGAATGGTTAAGTTTGGGGAAAGGCATAGCTGTTTAATGTAGCAAGTGATTATTATTTACAATACGTGCAAGTCATTAGCTACTATAGATGGTTTTGTAATTGGCACACTGAACAGCCTAGGGAAGAGAGTGAGAGGAACATAATGAACGTCCCAAGGCTGCCAGTGAATATATTAATATTAAAATAACAAAATGTGAGACGGCTCAGACTCATGTATAGATTTAGGTTTTGGGTTTTTTTGCTCTCTCTGGCCTGCTTCCTGGTGCAGCAAAACAAATCAAGAGGTAAAATAAATTAATTAGTTAATAGTTTACCTTTGCCTTTTACGGTTCGTATGGATTTGGAATCACTCCAGTTTCCCACTCCACGGCTAGTTACCGCAGCAACCTTTTTCAAATGAGAAGGCTAGTTAATATGCAAGAAGGCATGCTGTTCGACTTTTTAATGAAAACAAAGCAGGTTTACAGGCGACAGCTGATAGGGAAATAGTGTGTGAGTGCCTTGCTTCTGTTCCTCTGCAGGGCAGCACTGGGTGGGCAGACTTGGGAGCCTGAAAATGAGGTTCTGGGAAGCAAGAAGCCTCCAGGTGCCAGCAGTAGCCAGGAGTCCTGACGGCTGCTACAGCAAGGCCACTTCTCCAACCCTCACTCAGCATCATCGCCTCCTCCAACCTGCTCTCCATCCCTCTGGCAATGCCTGGTTTCACGCAGGACTCAGAGGAGCAAAAAGGAACAGGGAAGCTTCAAATGGAGAATTTCAAATGGGGTCTACTGAGCTGCATCGGGGGCTGCTTTTCAAAGAGTGGGGCACGCAGATCTTTGTTATGCAGCTGTCAGGCACTCAAGACATATTTTGGGCGGGCACCAATCAGCTGCAGGCTGGTGGTGCAAAGGGATACCATGATGCCCACCTACCCCCTTCAGCAACATGTTGACCAAGCTGAAGGAAGGCAGCAGGTCTAAGGAGGGGCTATAGCTCACCGCTAGAGCGCCCACTTGACATGCAGAACATCCCATTGTTTACACTGTGGAATCCCCAGACAGGGCTGAGAAATACCTGTCTGGTTCCCACCGCTAGCCACGGATCTAGACCAAGGGGTAATGGGTACCTGTGACCCTCCAGATGTTGCTGGACTACAACTCGCATCGTCCCTGGCCAATTCACCACGAAGGTGGATGAAATGTGTGCTCCAACACCATCTGGAGGGTTGCAAGTTCTACACCCCAGAACTAGATGTGCCAATGGTCAGAACAGTGCAGCGCCAACACAGAATTATGCCCCACCCATCAGCTGATGCCACCTGCCCACTGAAATGACACCAGTCGATTGACAGGTGGACACTGTTTTGAAAATATAAGCTCCACAGGCCAAGCCTGGCCTGTGGTCTACACCATTGAGCCTCTTGGGCTTGCAGATCAGAAGGTCGGAGGTTCGAATCCCCGCGGCGGGGTGAGCTCCCATTGCTCTGTCCCAGCTCCTGCCAGCCTAGCAGTTCGAAAGCATGGCAGTGCAAGTAGATAAATAGATATCGCTGCGGCGGGAAGGTAAACGGCGTTTCCATGTGCTCTGGTTTCGCCAGAAGCGGCTTAGTCATGCTGGCCACATGACCCGGAAAAACTGTCTGTGGACAAACGCCGGCTCCCTTGGCCAGTAAAGTGAGATGAGCGCCGCAACCCCAGAGTCGTCTGCGACTGAACTTAACTGTCAGGGGTCCTTTACCTTTACTTTTTACAGGTGGCGGAAGGAGAAGGGACCCTACCAGCACCAGCAAAGGCGTCTGTTGTTGCCTGTGCACTTGTGACTTTCACTGCTGACCTAGTGTGGAGAATACAGAGCTAAGAAGCCCAACAGCCTGACTGGGTATAAAGGCCACTTCCCATCTGCCTATGTGAGGGGGGTGTAATAAACAAATAACTTTGAAGATATGTACTCACTCTGACTGTATATAACACGTTGACCTGCAGGCTCTCTATCTCCGAGTAGTTGCTGGCGGCTCTCACAGACGACCATTCCTTGGAACCAGCTCTGCTGTATTCCACCTAATATGGCAGAGAAGAGGGAGGAGCAGTCCTGGGTTGCAGCTATAGCAAAGCATCAGCAGACCCACTTCTTCAAGACAATGCACTGGGTGGAAGTGAACCTTCCAGTCTGAGCTGCCTGGGATGTCCTCCCCAACTTCCCACTGGCCAGGTCAACCAAATCCAAAGAGGGCTGCCCTTTCAGCTCTAGGAATAAGGCCCCAAGCCAAATTACCTGATTATCATTTTCTTACATGTATTGTTTTTAATTATGTTTTTATGTCTCAGTGCTGCACACTGCCCTGATATTTTATTATATAGAAAGGACAGGAATACTTTTTGTGAGCACACACATTTCTCCGCATCAGTCCAGTTAATACTTACAACATATTCTCTGATCAGGCCGTGGGCATTCGCTGGAGGTGCCCACTGGCAAACCACAACGCCTTCAGCTTCTCTCTTCAGCAATAACTGAAGATGTCGGGGAGGGTCTGGCACTGGGGGGAGGGGGAGAGAGGGGAGGAAAGGTGGGTGGTTATCATTAGTGACAAGGGCAGGGCCGGCCTAAGACATTTTGCTGATTGCACAAGATAGCACCCCTTCCATTCCATGAATATCCCATTGCACAGAAAAGATGTGTCATATCAGCATCTGGCCTATAAATGTTAACTAACCAATGTTAAGTAATAGGTTTTACTGAAAGATAGGTAATGTTATAATGGATTTCCAATTTTACAATATCTCGATTCCACTCTTGGCAGCCTAATAATGCCAGTTTCTGGGAATCTTGCAGGCTTCCTGTAGGCACTTGCTTACTCAATCAGCACTGGCCTCATCCAGCATCACTCTTCTTATGCTCTTATGAGTCTCCTTGGGCACATTTATGTGGAAAAGCAGCACACAAATTGAAATAATAAACAATGCTATCTATAGATGCTGACCAGACTGGCAACCAAATCTTACTTTAATAGTTGTGCGCCGGGGGGGGGGGGGAGAGGCAGCATCCCCCAGTACACTTGAGGGCTACCTTAGGGGGCACAAGGCAGACCACGGGACACACAGAGCTCTTGTCTGTTCCCTGCCCCTCAAAACTTGTTGCCTGAAGCAGCTAATTCATTCTACCTCCCTCTGCATGAGGGGAAAGCATCTTTCTAATCAAGTTTTGTTCACTGAAATTATGTGTGAAATAGCGACGCCACCCTGAATCACCACACATAATTTCAAGCCTAATTTCAGCAGGAAGAAGGACAGGCACCGGCACCCCGTGAGCAACAGGGTACGCCCCTGTTAGCAGGTGTGCAACTGTGTGTACCGCGCTGGCAAACTGAATGAGCCCATCTCACACAATGCAGAAAATTGCAAAATAATGCAAGGGCAATGGATCGTGCAGAAACACTGCAAGCCACGTCCTCTGTAAATCGGTGCTTTGGGCTTAACAAAGGCACCTTTCATTCTGTAATTAATTCCACGTGTGCCACAAACGAGCGAGCTGACTTACGTCCTTCCGGGGTACGCAAGGTGATGAAGTCGTTGGTGTTGTACGCTTTGCTCAGGCATTGAACCTGCACTTTGACCTGGTACGTGCTGTCTGGCTTCAGGACTTTCAAGACGCTGTTGGTTTTGTTGCTGTGGGTTTCTAAGGATTTCCACACGCTGTCTCCAACCATCCTAGATTTGGGAGTTTCAAAGAAGCATTAGCAACACTGCTTAGAAATTTAAATCAGGCAGGAGCCATTTCAGCAGCTAGACATCATGCTCACACAAACATAATCCATCACCAAATTCTACTGTGGGGGCATGGCCATTTTGGTACTGTTACGATGTTGGCAAGGCATGGTCTAAAACAGGAATGGGGAGTCTGTGACTCTCCAGACTATGTTGAACGACAACTCCCATCATTCCTGATCAGGCTTGGCTGGGACTGATGGGAGCTGAAGTCCAACAACATCTAGAGGGCCGAAGATTCCCCATCCCTGGTCTATCTAAAAGGAGCACCTATATCAGGCACAACCAAAGGATCTCCATTGCCCTTTACTAGAACCCTGAGACCCACCAACCAAAGCCATGGCTGGGGGCAGCTATATGCAAAATGTTGATTCAGGCAGCAAAACCTAAAATGGGACACAAGTTGTTGTTTTTTAAAAATGTATTTTAAGTCTGAACAGAGAAGAAGCAATACATCTCGCCAAGAGCATCATTTGGCCAAGCCCTGAATAGAGATCCATTCCTTAACATCATTCCACAGCCAAAATCAATTCTTTTTGACAACTTGTTTGGGCTACATTCAACTCTTATAATCATCTTTATCCCTCTTCTCCTTCTGTTGCTTCCCCCCCCCCCCTGTTTACATTGTAGTCTCCTTGGGGGCAGTGCCCTTGATTCTGTTTGCTGCAAACGGACCTCTGTAATTTGTTCATGGTATAATAACAACTCACTAATAAGCTCGGATTTAATTAGGTGTTTGCACACACAGCCTGATTTTAATTATGACTGTTATGCTAAAGCTGCCCAGCCAGGCTACCTGTAATGGATATTGTAGACGCAGGATGCAAGGGGCATCTTCTTAGGGCGGGTCCAGGTTAAAGTGATGTTGCCGGAGAAATCGGCTGTCCATTGGAGGTTCTGCACTTTATAGACAAGAGTGTCATCTAGGGAAACAATGTAAAAATTCCAAGTTTGGCAGAGGCTAGGGAATGAGTTTACACAACGCCTATCACAGCCCACAGTGACCAAGTGATGGGTCAGCTTTTAACACCAGGCTTTCTCAACCTCGGCCCTCCAGATGTTTTGAGACTACAATTCCCATCATCCCTGACCACTGGTCCTGCTAGCTATGGATCATGGGAGTTGCAGGCCAAAAAACATCTGGAGGGCCGAGGTTGAGTAAGCCTGTTTTACAACAACCACATTGGGTGCATCTTTGCAGATGGGGAGTGTAAGAATTCTCAATCTCTCTTGAGTATTTTAAGTACGTAGCTTTTGCATTCATCTGCATTCATCTCTCTTGAGTATTTTAAGTACGTAACTTTTGCATTCATCTGCATCCCATCTGAATTCATCCGTCAAGTTCTGCATGGGGGGGGGGGTGGCTTTTAAGTTTGCAAACCTGGCACTCTCCAGATGTTTTGTACCACAATGCCCATCCGTCCCAGCCAGGGCGCGGGACAACATATGCCATTGGGAACAGCGCCGGTTGCCCCACTTCAAAAGTGATATTGTAGAGATGAAGACCCTTCATAAAAGGGCAACCAAGCTGATCGGGAGGTGGGAGCACTTCTGCCACGAGGAAATGCTACGTCGTTTGGAGCTTTTCAGGTTAGAAAAGATGTGAGGAAGGGGATGCGACAGAGGTGTATATAGAATTATACCTGATTCAAAGAAAATATAAAGAGGCAAGTTTTTCTCCCTTTTTTGTCATTCCAGATGCTGGGGTCATCATGGAAGTGTCAGGACAGGCAAAAGGAAATTCTTCTTCACACAGAACATAGTTAAACTATGGAATTCACTTCTGCAAAAGCTACTGGCGATAGCCACTAATTTGGATGGCTTTAAAAGGCAGTAAATGCCAATGAGTACCTTATGCTAGGAATCACAAGCAGGTAGAGAGCTGTTGCACTCTCCGGTCCTGGTTTTGGGCATCTGGTTGGCCACTGTGAGAACGATGTTGGATTAGATGAGCCTTTCAGCCTGATTCAGCAGGTCTGTACATATGTCCTTATGTTCACAGGTCAGCTCAAAGTCTCTCCAAGCATCAACGGGAGGTTGCAAAGCCTCTCAAAGGCAGTATGCACTCATGAGGGTAACACAAAAGTGCTATATGTGTGTGTGTCTCTTTAGAATTCTGGCCAGCCTGCCGATCTCGGTGTCTTGGTGGGTGAGCCAAGTCTGGGCAGCCTCTCCAAATCAATATTTAATTAAAGAACTAAAAACTGATTGATGCTCAGCCCCCCCTGTGCTTTAGGAGGAAATTGGTTGAATCCCAAGGTGGAGAGGTGTAGTAGGGGCAGAGAGAGAAAGTGATCGATAACTATTAGTGTGACTATTATCTAAGCCATAATGAATTGAGGGTCAGGGATTGTGCTGACAGAACAGTGTTCTGCCAGCAAAGCAGATGCATTGGAGAAGGAGGAGAGGGGGGATCTGTCAAGACAGCACCTTAGCACACAAGGATTTTGCCAGGGTCCATGGTCCACCTAAGGCCCAGAAGGGGTCCGAAACTGACCTGCAAGGCATTGTTCATCAGAACATAAGCAGAGCCTGATGTATAAAGGCCAATGGCCCATCTAGTCTAGCATCCTGTTCTCACAGTGGCTGCCCAGATGCCTATGGGAAACCTGGAAGCAGGACGCCAGCACATGAGTGCTCCCCCCTCCTGTCGTTCCCAGCAATGGGAATTCAGAAGCATCGCTGCCTCCAATTGTGGAGGCAGAGCACAGCCATCGTGGCTAGCATCCATTGAGTCATACCCTCCATGGATTCATCTAATGCTATTTTAAAGCTATCCAGGTTGGTGGCCACCATCGCCTTCTGTGGGAGTCCCACAGTTTAACTATGTGCCGCATGAAAAAGTGCTTTCCTTTTTATCCATCCTGAATGTTCCGACGTTCAGCTTCACTGGAGATTGCATTGTTACGAGAGAGGGATAAAAACTTCCTTCCACCCACTTTCTCCACGCTACTCATAATTGCATGAACTTCTATTGTGTTGCCTTTTACTCGCCTTTTCTCTAAACTAAACAGTCCCAATTGCTTTATCCAAGCCATGCCCGTCTGCCCTTCACCCAACGTCATCTAAAGAAGATCTTGCAACCAAGAGCCTTCGGGTACACACCCAAATTGCTCCTTGTCCCAACCGGACTTGCATTTGATGACTTGCCTTTGGCACCAGATGCAAACCCTGCTGGAACTGGTTCCACCCAGGAACTCCCAAGCACAACTAGTCCCTGCCAAAAGTGAGGGTTGCAGCTGTGGCTGGCTGCACTTGGGAGTTCCCAGTTCCCAGAGCTGCAGTTGGGAGAGTTCCCTGAGAGCTGCAAGGTCTGCCGTCAGCACCAATCTGCTGACCCACTACTCCACTGAAACACAAAAGGTGTTGCAAAGCGTCTTATGGTCCTAGCAGGGCAGCATGACTTACCGGTACAGTTTCCTTCGTCGCTGCTATCCGAGCAATCCAGGAACCCGTCACATCTCTCCGTCATCGTGATGCAAGCCTCTCCATCTTCACACTTGAACCCATTAGGGCACGACAAGGTGCTGTGAGTAGCTGGAACACAGAAAGAATAAGGCCGTGCACACATTACCATTTACTCTGCCTGCGGTGCGTTCCCACCGCTGGTGTTTGAAGCCGAGTACGCATGACGTTAACCACAATCCGCAAGTATCCTGTAGTTCCTTGAGAAATACTTCTGTTTGGTGCACTTTCCCTCAAAACAGCTTACGTCCCATTTGAAAATGTAAGCTGCAGTTAAGAGGAGGTGTGTACAGTTGAAACGGTCACTGCACATGTGCAGATGACAGCGCAGGTGCAAATGGAGGCATCAATGAATTGAGGTTTGGGGGCAGGGGGTTGCAGGCACAGGGAGACAAATCGGGTAAATGTTCCCTTCCCTATCAACAGCAAGCAAGAGCACTTCACTTGCAGATTTGAACATCTCGCTAGGAGTGAGCCATTGCTTGGATATCCACAGGTATCTGTGGCCCTTGTGCCTTGTGCATAAACAGCCACAGAAATAAAGAGGCACATTTTGCACAATCTGAACCAGAGTTTTAGGAGGGGGGAGGGCAAGCTGGTAGGGGTGCTCTGCTCAACACAATCCCGATAAGCACTTACGGCAGTTCAGCTCATCAGTGCCATCCTGACAGTCTCTCAAGCCATCGCAGCGCTTCCAATTTGGGACACATTTCTTCATCTGCTGGCACTCAAACTCAAATCGACTGCAGCGTCCGGTGACACTGGGCGACGTTGAAGTTGCACCAATTGCTGGGCAGGGGCGGGGGGAGAGAGCAGCATATTTTTAAAAACCCACATTAGAAGCAAAACTAGATTGTGCATCTTTTATGTGCATTTCACTTTTATGACTTTCACTGGTCAAAAAAAAAAGTTGGTTCGCTTTCCTTACCACCAGATGGCAGCCTCTGCCTGCCGTGAGGGATGAGGACAATCTACAGCAGCCTCAAAAAAAGGCTGAGCCAAGACTTCGTCCACCCTGCTAATGGGCTTCAGAAGGGTGGAGTGCTACTCCAGAGGAACCTCTGTCTCTGTTGCCACCTGCTGCTCCCCTAAGTCAGGTTTCCAAACTTACTTACTTCGGGGAAACACCTTCTGCCCAAGAACCCTAGGAAACTTTCTGGAATCGTTCTAAAGAGCTCACTCAATCCATGTGGGCTGCTGAACAGACCCATGTGAACGAAGAGCAAATCCCAGGACACATCCAGGCCACGGAGTGGTTTAACAACCAGTCCCTCTTCACAGGGAAGTCTTGAGAATTGTAGCTCTAGGAGGTGGGGAGCTCCTAACAATTCTCAGCATCCTAAGCAAACTAGAGCTCTCAAAATTACTGGGTGGAAAGCTATGACTGTTTAAAGTGGCGCCATAGCACTTTAAATGTATGGTGTGGACGTGGTCCCAGGCAGAATTTTTGGGGTTGCATACTGCAAGGAGATGTTAATGGTGGAGCCAGCCTGCCATTCCCGATCAGCTCAGGGAATCCCTGGACAAGCTTCTGAGTACGCCAACCCCTGCCTTCAGTGCTCCGTATTGTGGGATGTAACAGCACAAAAGCAGTCAAATACAACATTTCCTGTTTGCCCAGAGTGGACACACAGGGGAATGTTGCTCCAGCCGGGAGGACTTCCTGTCACACCTGGTCTGGAGCATCCTCCCCCTGCGTGTGACCAGGTAGATGGGCATGACCCTGGCAGACCCTACAAAAGGGCTGGTCATGCAGCCATCTTCCTTTTTCGCCTTATTCCATCTTGCCTTTTGCTGTGTGCTGACTCTCAGCCAGGAGCACATGGGCTCATCCCTCACAGAGGATGAACCCACACTTTTCTCTGCAACTGTAACTGTAACTACAAGCTAAAGCCTGCCTTCAGGACCGTACTGTGAACTGGATGTAAATAAACCTTATCATTACATTTAAAAGAAGACTGTTGTGTCATTATTGTTTTTAAGAGGGAACTAAAGGGGATTTATAGGGACGCGGGCGGTGCTGTGGGTTAAACCACTGAGCCTAGGGCTTGCCGATCAGAAGGTTGACGGTTTGAATCCCCGCAACAGGGTGAGCTCCCGTTGCTTGGTCCCAGCTCCTGCCAACCTAGCAGTTTGAAAGCACGTCAAAGTGCAAGTAGATAAATAGGTACCACTACAGCGGGAAGGTAAACGGCGTTTCTGTGTGCTGCTCTGGTTCGCCAGAAGCAGCTTTGTCATGCTGGCCACATGACCTGGAAGCTGCACGCCGGCTCCCTCGGCCAATAACATGAGATGAGCGCCGCAACCCCAGAGTCGGTCACGACTGGACCTAATGGTCAGGGGTCCCTTTACCTATTTAAAGGGGGTTTACCAGGAACAATCCAATCTGGACAAGCCAGACTGGATCGCTAAACTCAAATGGTTCTAACGAATCCATCAACTAGCTTCCTGCAATGTGCAAGGGAATGTGCTCTGCTTCTAGCTCACTAGCGTGAGTGAGGAAGGATAATATTTAATCAACATTTCCTCTCCTACTATCCTCAACATTCCCACACATGTGACCCCTTAAGCTTTCTCCTCTGTCCCTTTTCAATGCAATGTAGACCACAAGCCCAGTGTGGGGCGGAGGGGGGGGGGAGGCAGATGAAGAAGCTGTATAAAAATTAAAGCAGGAGCAGCCCTTAGCAAGGGAGCCTTACGTGTTGTGGGGCAAGCATCCTCGTCAGAGCCGTCTGCGCAGTCCCGGTATCCGTCGCAAACCCAGCTGTTCATGATGCAAGCACCGCCATTGCACCGGAAGTGGTTAGGCGAACACGTGGCAGGGGCCAAGGTGGTGACGGGGACGACGGCTGAACCTAAAATTAAACCAGTAAGACAGGATCTCATCAAGAACAGCCTAGCACAACCTGACTGCGGGTCTAGCAAGTCCTCCAAACAACTCCTTCCTTTTGCTCGCTTTCTTACCTCCGCAGGCCTTCTCATCAGACCAGTCGCCGCAGTCGTTCTCTTTGTCACATTTCCACCTGTTAGGGATGCAGTGCCCGTTGTCACACTGGAACTGATAGTACCGAGAGCAGTTTGGGGCTTCGGTTGGGTTTTCTGAGGAGGACAAAGAGTTCCCATCATCTCCTGCCTACTAAGTGCAATTGAGTCAGCACAGACTAAAAGAAACAAAGGCTTAAAACCTTAAACTGAGGCCTCATCAGCATTAAACGTTTAAAGCAGTTATCACACCACTTGAAGCAGGCGTGATTGAATCCCGGGAGCTGTAGTTTGTTAAGGGCATTGGCAGTTGCCAGGAGGCCCTTATTCCCCTCACAGAACTACAATTCCCAGAGTGCTTTAACAGTCCAGCTCTCTTGAAACTCTGGAAATTGTAGCTCTGTAGGGAATTGCAGGATTTCATTGCAGCAATCAATACAGATCTCCAAGTATTGCCTTCCAGCTAGATCTGCAATTTTCTGTGCAAGTACACAGGCAAGTGATCTGTCGTGCTTCTTCTTTTAGAGTGTGTTTACCCTGAAGTTCCACGGTAGATAACAGAACTTCCACACTATTCCCTTGAAACGGAAGAATCTTGAGTTTTTCAGTGTTCCCTAAATGCTTAGCACCCTCCTAGGTGCTCTGCCCAAACACCTTCTCCAGAGTGACCCTAGGAGCCAATCCTCAGTGGCTGGCTGACTTCCTGTCACTCTGATTGGCACCAACCGGCACAAAGGGTGAGAATGCTTCATCTCAAGTGGTTTAAAATGCTCCCCTTTCATGCTAATTGGGCGACTCTTGGATGCTGGAGACAGAAATAGTAACGGTCTGGATCTTCAGCCTCCTGCAACCAGGGGCCATTACACCACTGATGAGGAGACCCTGCCCCAAACAGGCCCAACCCTTGGGTTCTAGCTCCATAGGGGGCTGCTCCTCATCCATTTCCATGATCAGAGGAGAGAGAGAGAGAGAGAGAGAGAGGAGGAGGAGGAGGAGGAGGAGGAGGAGGAGGAGGAGGAGGAGGAGGAGGAGGAGGAGGATTCCTTTTTCTTTCCTTTTTCCACTCACCACAGTTTGCCTCATCAGAATAGTCCCCACAGTCATCCATGCCATCACATTTCCACACCAAACTAATGCACACACCATTTTGACACCGGAAGCTAAACTGGTCACAAGTGTGGTGGAACTCGGGGTCTTGGGCTGCAAGTAAAAGAATTGATTTTGTTGTTTTAGAAACAACCACGAATGGTATTTATCCAAGTCTGTGCCTCCTTGGCGATTGCTGCTGCCTCCCCACCTAGCATATGTAAGAGCTGCAGTTATAAGGCAATGTTTTCATATTCCACCCCATCACTGCCTCTTCCATTTGGTATACATGTGGACAAGGCAGAAGAGAGCCTATAGAGTGCTTGCTGAGGCTGTGTTGGGTCCTCCCCTTTCAGCCTGAGCATCTGTATTATGCTAAAATACACAGTGGCCCAAACCACCCTGCAACCCTCGGCAACGTCCAAGAAAAAAATGTAATAAAAGCCGTAAAAAAAATATTTTTGTGTGTCATGAGTTGTTAACAAAAGCACATGCATCTGCTAGTGTACTGATTTTGTTTAATATTAAACGAATCAAATCTATCTGTATATCAATTGGATTGATTGTGTGTATATTAATTACATGCATTGTGTATATTAAATGATATTAACTATACTGTGAACACTTTTAATTTATGATATGGAATGATAATAATAATAAGTTACTGTAGAGCTTCCGACTCATGTTGAAGACCCCTTTTCATTTCAACAGTTTTCTCCTTCTGATTTTATGGTTAATTTTAAATGATTTTTAGGTTGTATCCCTTTTGTATGCTGCTTAGAAACTGCCATACTAAGCAATATATATAAATCATCAAAATAAATAAATACTATGTGATTCTGCAATCACACGTTACAAGCAATGGGGCTAAATCCAGCAACTGGGTTATCTAACGCCTAGTGTTTGTATAGTGCTTCAGAGGTTGTTCAAAGGCTGCTTCGCATATATTATCTTCTTACCAGAACCTTGTAAGGCAACAGAGTATAGAGCTGAGCATATTGTGTAAATGTAAAAATTTGCACCTGTGGCTTAGCCCACTTTTGCCTTTGGCCCCACCCACATTGCCATGTGGGCCCCTGGAAGCTTGCCCAGAAAGAAATGTGCCCCCCAGGGCTGCAAAAGATTCCCTTCCTCTGCATTGCATTGACTCAACAGCACAGAAACTGGAGATTCTGTAACGTCTCTACAATTGCTTAATGAGAAAGCCCTTGAGGCTCTTTATTTCCAAGACAGGAAGGTTATATGAGAAAAGTGGACCAGCTGCTGTTGCAGAGTGCTTAATTACCATGGTGCCCAAGCCTTGCCCTACTTTGGGGGGGGGGGGAAGCAAAGCAAAACAATTTTAACAATGCCATTCTCGGTTCCTATGCTTACAGCATCCAGCATAGGCAGAGTCTTCATCTGAGCCATCTCGACAGTGCACGGTGCCATCACACACCATGGAACGCAGCAAACACTGCTGCCGATTCTTACACACGAAATCCATGTAGCGTGTACAGATGGGCTCTGCAGACAGTCAAGCAATCAGACAGAAAATAGAGAATTTTAAAAGGTGAAGAGAATCAGGGTTGTGTTTTCCTCCCCTGCCCCCAACCTTCCCAACATGTCCAGTGTTCTCCTTTAGAATGGACTCTCCTTTTGCTATTTCCTTTGGCTCATCGCTTGCTTGTTCAGTGAATGGCCTGTTTGCATGTAACAGTAAACCATGGTTTAATAAAACCGTGGTTAATTATTAGACCGCTGCTTAACATTATGCATGAAGCCTGCCCAGGGTTTAAAGTGGTGGGGCAATTTATCTCCTGACATTCCTGGATCACCACCAATACCCCCTATCATCCCAGCGCACAACCCCACAGGCACACTCACCACAATGCTCTTCGTCAGAGCCGTCAGAGCAGTCGCGGAACCCATTGCAGCGCTTGCTGGAAGGGATGCAACCCCCGTTAGGGCACTGGAAGCCGTTGCACTTCTTCTCTGCTCAGTTCAGTTCAGTTCAATTGCAATAACAGAACAAACACAGCAAATATTCAATGATGAACAACTTCCAGGGTGTGCCACCATAGATCCAAAATGTTCCACCAAAGCGGGGCCAGGTAGAGAATTAAATGGCTGGCATAAACATCAAGCCCAGACCAAGAGTGAACACAAAAGACTTCCTTCACCAGCAAGGATGAAATTGCAGAAATTGGATCACTTATATCTATATCTATCTCTATCTATCTATCTATCTATCTATCTATCTATCTATCTATCACATTTATATCCCACCTTTTCTCCAACCAGACCAAGGTGATCTTTATCACCACAACAACCCTATGAGGTAGGTTAGGCTGAGAAGCAGTGACTGGCTCTAAGTCACCAAGTGAGCTTCACGGCTGAGTAGGGATTTGAACCCTGGTCTCCCAAGGTCCTTATCCAACACTCTAACCACTACACCACACTGGCTCTAACCAATGGCCCCTGAATAAAAGAAGAGGGTTGGGTTTTTCACAAGGTTCACCCAGGACTCCTCTCTTCCCATTCCCTAACCAAAGGATAAGAAACAATGGAACAGGAGTTTTTAAAAAACCAATCCAAGGTTTCTTCCAAGACATTTGGAGTTCTTTTTAGGTGTACCTTAGAGGTCGGTGGATTGTGGACGTTAACAAAGACACAATGCAGGTCATGTCCGAGTCCCATCAAGTCCAGCATCTGGTTTTCTACAGGAGTCAGCCTGATGCTGCTGGGAAATCAGCCTCAACAGCTGTTCAGTGGCATTCAGATGGACTGAGTTCTTGGGCCTAGGTCTTGGAAGATGGAGACCCATGCCACCATCATGGCCAATAGGTAGACCAAATTATGCTGCAGTCCCAGCCAGCATGGAAAAAGGTCAGGGCTGGTGGGAGTTGTAGTCTAGCAACATCTGAAGGGCCAAAGGTCACAAGGGGCCATGAAGGGCAAAAGCTGGTCTAAATGCTGAGGTGGGAATGAGTGGGAGAAGTACTTCACTCCACATTCTCTCTTCTGGAAAGGGACAAGTGAAATCATACCTGGGAAGGCCAACCCATAGCATGTTCCACCCTTAGATAAAGTTAAGGCTGGACTGAATGAGAGAAACCTTCTAATAGGGCTGGTGTGGCCAACATGGCACCCTCCAGATGTTTCAAACTGCAACTCTCATCAGCTCTGACCATTGGCCACGAAGGCTGGAGCACATGGGTGTTCTAGTCCAATAACATCTGGAGGGTGCCATGCTAGCTAACTCTGCATAAAGGGACCTAGTCCTTAGCCAAACATCCCAAGGCTTCCTTCTCTCCTCGAGTGTGCTATGGACTGTCCATTTAGGCAGAGGGAAACCATCTTCCATCCCCCCGCCCAGTGCAGCCGAGAGCCCCTCCCATACCACAGTTGGTGGGGTCCTCATCAGATCCATCTTGGCAGTCGGCATCACCATCACATGCCCACCTCTGGGGGATGCAGTGCCCATTATGGCACTGGAAACTGGAGGCTTCACAAGTGTGGTACACTGCTGAAAAGCAAAAACAGTGGAGACTCTGTTGAGAGGTGAAGTGGTAAGAACATAGGAAGGTGTCTGGCACCGACTCAAGAGCATTGATCCATCTGGCTCAGTATTGCCTACGCCCATCAGCAGCAGGTCTCCAGGGCTTCAGGAAGGAGTCTTTACCTGCCCTACATGGAGATGCCAGAATCAAAGAACTGCACAATTGGAAGGGTCACCTAGTTCAACCCCCTGCAATGCAGGAAAAACAGTTAAGGACCTCTTGAAAGATGGCCATCCAACCTCTGTTGGAAAACCTCCAGCGAAGACCTCCAACTGTCAGAAGGTTCTTCCCAATGTTTAGTTGGAATCTCTTTTCTTGTGATTTGAATCTACTGGTTCAGGTCCTACCCTCTGGAGCAGCAAAAAACAAGCTTACTCCATCTTCCATGTGACAGCCTCTTCTGATATTGGAAGATGGCTATCGTATCACCTCTCAGGTCTTCTCTTCTCCAGGCTAAACATATCCAACTCCCTCAAACCACTTCTCGTAAGATTTGGTTTCCAGACTCGCAGTTGATTACAAAGAACCTTACAAGGGTATATTTTAACGGTCTAACAGCCTACATTGCCACATTTCCCTTGCTTCATGATTTTAAATCTCTGCTGGGGTTCTCTCATCAAAGAGTACTTTCCCAAATGTGGATCTTGGCATCCAGGAATACTCCTTTTATATAACCCCCCCCCCCCACTAAACCAACGTATCAAAAGGAGGCATGTTCAATGATGGAGAGGCTGAGCCAGCGCAAACAGGGACTAAGCAGGAGAAGAAAAATGTATCCTGTATATTGTGGGGTTTTGAGGTCTACATACTGAGACCTTTTGCAGGTGCCACAGGAGGAAGGCACAAGGCTGGCTTAAGGAAGCAAAAGCTGATGAGCTTTTAGGATTTCATATTGTCAGTGGGTAGGCAGAAAGGGACAGGCTGCAGTTTATTAGCTCCTCATGCAAATGGACCTTGCCCTGGCTCTTAAGCCAGGACTCGTCTATCTCGTTTTGGTGCACCTTTACCTTATTTTTAAATAAATTGCCAGGACTCTATTTATCAAGAAAGGAAGTAACGTTCGCCATAATTGAATTGCACGCTACTTACTGCCAACATGCAAGTGACGTGCTTCCTGATATTCTAAGCTGCTATGCTCTTCCGGCAGTAATATTCTATTAGGAATTACTGTGAAATGCAATTATTTTTGATAAGAGGCATGAATTCAGCCTGCACAGCCGCCA